>NC_079451.1:15792514-15857514 GCF_903798145.1 Danio aesculapii
AAAGTCCAAATACCGAAGAGCATATCCATCGATGCGCAGCTCCAAACAAAGCAAGCCAGTGGCAAGGAACAAACTTCTTGTACAGAGCTGCAGTCTAGCCGCTGGAGAACGCTGCACGTCCATCTTGGTGAAGCTGAAGGTGTGAGTAGGTCACCGGTGGGTGTTCAGGCTGGCCCAGTGGATCAATGCGGAGACTCGTTTGTCAGTGGGGTCTTTCAGGAATCAGTCTCATGCTTTCCACACCTCTATGATCGCCATAGCATCTGCTCAGGATACGGCCTGGTCCAGGATTATGGATACCTCTAGATCCAAAACAGAGCCCCTCTGCTTAATTTTCATAATTTTTTCTTTGGAACGCCATTGTTTCTTTTACATAAATCCTGTTTGAGAAAAAGACCACTGAAAAATGGGCATTTGAGAACATAACACTAACATTGATGTTACAGTTGTGGTCATTAAAATGTAGGCTATGTCTTTTATAAGGACTATATCTGGTCATGAGATTCTATAGAATCTCTGTAGAATCTTCTTCGAAAATATCTTCTACCAGGACTCTCTGCTCGAAGACATTTTGTATCTCAATTCAACCTTTATTTCTATAGTGCTTTAACATTGTAGATTGTGTCGAAGCAGCTTAACAGATCCAGTAAAATCCAGTTTTCAGAGCTGAAGTTCAGTTTAGTTCAGTTCAGTGTGGTTTAATTTTCACTGCTGAAGAGCAAGTCCATCGATGAGCAGCTCCACATGACCCAATCCAAGCCAGTGGTGACAGTGGCAAGGAAAAAAACTTCACCAGTTGACAAAGTGAAGAAAAAACCTTAAGAGAAACCAGGCTCAGTTGAGAACAACTGTTTTTTCCTAAACAGGCCAAACTTTCTGTGTGAATCTGCAGTATAGGTGCCGGAGGCTTAAGAACGGTAGATGTCCATTGTGGAGAACTGCAGGTGTGAGTAGGGCACCGGAGGGTGATTAGGCTGGCCCAAAGGATCAATGTGAGGACTCATCTGTCAGTGGTGTCTTTCAGGAATCTTATGCACTCCTCTATGACCACCACAGCATCTGCTCAGGATACGGCCTGGTCCATTATTATGGATACCTCTAAATACAGAACATGAGACATTATAGTATATATATTATAGTGCCGTAGAATGAAAAACTGTGAAGTTGAATACTGTAAGTGTTTCAGTACACGGAAATGACATATCATGAGCCTCAAACACCAATGTTTCGTTTTTACGTAAATCCTGTTTGAGAAAAAAAACACTGAAGAATGGGCATCTGAGAACATTAATTGAGATGTTACATTTGAGATTATTAAAATGTAGGCTTTTACCAGGTCTGGTCATGAGACTCTACAGAATTTAACATTTAACAGTTGTCATTAGGGACATAAGTTACCAAACCTACAAGTTGTACCTAGTATGAGTACACTCGTGTTCACCATCGGTATGTGGCATAATCACTCAGCACCCGATAGCTCCACCCCTTCCACAGTCTAAAGATTCCAAGATTCAGTCAATTTCTACTGCCGTTACAACCAACCACTGGAACTAGCTATTTATCCACATTTTTTGTTTTAATGAAACATTGAAATAACAACATTAAGGATAATTTACCATGTGTTGTCGATATTAAACTTTAGTAATGTTAAGCTTAGTTAATTAGTCAACTTGAATTATCTAGCACATCTACAGTAAACATAATGTAACTATTTACTAGTAATGTAATGTGTATTTATATAAGGCATTTATTGTGTATGGCCATACTCCCAAAGTGCTTCACAATCATGAGGGGAGGGGGATGACTTGGATGACCACAGTGACGCCAGTGCTATTGGTGGAGTGGAGAGACAGGGATAGAGCCAGTTAGGTTGACTAGGATGATTGGGAGGCAATGGAGGGAATTTAGTCAGGACACCGGGGTTACACCCCTAGTCTTTACGAGAAGTGCCATGGGATTTTTTAATGACCACAGAGAGTCAGGACCTCGGTTTAACATCTCACTGACAGTATGGTGTTCCCATCACTATACTGAGGCATTAGGACCACTGGTTGAGTGCCCCCCGCTGGCCCCTTGCTCTCCTCCAGAAAACATAATTTCCAACAGCAAACTAGTTTTCCCATGTGGTCTCCCATCCAGATAGTGACCAGGCTCCAGTGAGCTTCAGTGAGTAACTGGTCTTGGGATGCAGGGTGAAATGTCTGTGGCAACGTGGTGGTTAATATCAGTTCCTGCCTATGTCTCTTTTGCCAGATATAATTCAAATTCAGACTATACTTCAACACAACTCATGCTCAGTCGCTTTTCTATTAATTCTATTGGGCTGAATTATTCTATTTACTTTCCGTTCCATGCCTATTTGCATCAGTCACCATAGATACAGTTTTATTTTCTACAGTGGTGCTAATAAAGGAGGACTTGCAAAGTAATACAATGTAATGCAATAATGTCAGTCCGTTGCCTTGGTAACACAAGTGTAAAGTAAATAGCAATATGGATGTTGATCAGATATTTCAGTTTTAGGGACTCATATTTTACATGTTAATTACTTTGTTAAATAGTAGACTAAAGAAATAGCAAGTTTCAGCTACTTGGTCTTCTATGGAGAAAGTGGTATTAAGGCAACATGTATTTATTTGGAATCACACCATGCCATACCAGACATGCATGGAAATACAACTGGAACACTGCCACTAAAGTCTAAACAATTGTGATTTTACAATGCATCTGCTCAATGTGTTAAATATTTTTTATTTTTACTATATATATATATATATATATGAACAGTTCAGATGCAAAAGTCGCTAAACAACACTTCTGCCAAAAATGAGATATTAACAGAGTGAATGCTGTAGGCACGTAGTACACCAACAAATAGATTTGCTTCAAATCATCTAAATGACAGTGTCAGCGCATTCAGAAATATCAGTTTGTTGCAAAAGCCACTAAACGCCACTTGCTTTTGACAGCAAACGCCGCTACATTCGAAGAACCAATCAGAAGGCACGAATCGAATCATATGTTTTCAATGTAACGGCATACTGATAAGCCGGCTTTAGGAGAAGACTGTTTTATTCCGCTTCCAATTTTAAAAGATGGAGTTTGATGAACTGGAAGAGCCTGTCCGACTGTCAATGGATGGCAAATGAAAACATCTCTTACCTCAAAACTCTGTGCATTATAAGAAAAAGAAAACACAATGTACAGTAGAAAGTGTAACATGCAGTCATAACGTGTTTTTGCACAGCGACGCTACTTTGAGTCTAGTTTACTAAACGGCAAAACCGTTTCATGAAAGACAGAGTTAAGATGCTTTTCTTTTATCCCACATGGATGCTATGAGGATAAACAAGAGACGAAAAAGAGACCAAGGCCTTGAGTATAGTGAGAATGAATGAATGACAGCTTCTAAAATAGTCTGAGAGACATCCCCTTTTGCCCAGTAGGCCCACCTTGTGATTTATCTGCTAATGTAAGCTCTCTTTTAAAAGATAAATATAATGCATAAAACTATACATTAATATTAGCCTACTTCATATTACCTATTCGTCTAATAAGCTTTTCATATTAATGGACAATGCACTATTGCATATTGATGTTTCAAAATGTTTTAAACTACAATTTTTGAATCTACAAAGCTTAGTTTACAATGTACATTACTCTACTTGCATTAAATCTAAATCCCAAATATCAGAAATGACAACTGATTGTTTAAGATTTAATTAATGTCAGTATTAATGTTATTGATTAATGCATTTTCCTGAATCCCCCCCCCCCCTCACCTCCTCACTATTATCATTAATATTATTACTTCTAATTTTGTGATCATTATTATTACTGTCCTGACTTGTCTTCCTGATATCTTCTCATTATCATTATTACAAGTATTTCTACCATTGTCATTATTTAGGTTGTTGTAGTAGTAGTCATAGTAGTAGTAGCGGTTGTAGTTGGGGCTTTGTAAAGTAATAGTTGAAGTAGTATCTGTGGTAGTAGATGTCTTTGGTATAGTGGTATCAGAAGTAGTGGATGTGTAGTAGTAGTAGTAGTAGTAGTAGTAGTAGTAGTAGTAGTCGTTGTCTGTGTAGTTGTATCAGAAGTAGTAGATGTTGTTGATGTAGATGTTGTAGTAGCAGTTATTGCTGTAGTAGTATCAATAGTAGATGTAGTAGTAGTAGCAGTTGTTGTAATAGTATCAGTAGTAGTAGACATTGTAGTAGTCATGTTTGTGGCTGTAGTAGTACTAGTAGTTGTAACATTAGAAACTCTGTAGTAGTAGTTGGTGTAGTACTTGTGATTTATTTGTATTATTATTATTGAAGTGGTTGATGTTAACGATTATTACCTTTCTTCCTTGTTTACTGTCATACTATCATTATATCACTAGCATTGTTGTCACTTCTTATCACTGACTGGTTCCTTTCTATCTGATTTTTTTTCTCTTTTTTTCTGTATATGTATATGTATGTATATATATGTGTGTATATATATATGTATATATATATATATATATATATATATATATGTGTATATATATATATGTATGTATATATATGTTACTTGCTTCATTTATTGACTGTTATTGTTCCTTTTGTATGTACTCTGACCTGTTTACCAAGTTATCTTTACATGCACGCACACACACACAAAAACACGCACCTGCCAGTATCTGACTGTATTGTTGTTGTTTTTGTTATTGTTTAATTTTCTTTTCATTTGTATGATCTCAATTTGTGTACCTTTTGTATATTCTAATAAAAAAAAGAAATTAATGCGATGACAGATTTTATTCATTCATTTTCCTTCTGCTTTTTTCCTGGTTTACCACAGTGGAATGAACCACCACTTACTTGTCAGATGTATTTTTAATTTTAGGTGGTTTGTGTATGTGTTTTATGTTTAGAAAAATAATTCCTAATTGCATCTTTAGTAATTTTTCAACCAAATACAGTCTTGTCCCAATAGGTGGATTTAGAGGTTTTTGCAAAAAAAAGCTGAGGTGGATTTAGCTGGTTTTGACGCAAAAGAAAATCTAATTTGTTAAAAACCAAAGAGTTGTCTGAAGTGACATTTATGAAAAAAGTTATTTTATTTACCAGCTAATAACCTTTTTATTACATATAAAATTTACTTTCTGAGCCTGATTGTAGGAGCCTGATAGAAAAAGCTCATTTACAAGAAAATAGTTCTGATGGATTTAGAGGGTTTTGCAACTCTTCATATATTGTTACTCACGTTCATGTTGTTCCAAACCCCTTCAGAACCTCTTCAGACAAAAAACCTCTTCAGAACACAAATTAAGATGTTTTAGATGACTTTATATGTCTCTGCACAGCTTTCTTGTGAACATGCACAATATACTGACACTGAGGAGAAGAAATGGTTGAGTAAATTTTACATTTTTTTTTTATGTGTGTACAAACGGATTCATAACTTGATAATATTCTGATTCAACCACAGAAGGAACATTGTCTGTTTTGAATTTTTTTTGGTACTTTTCTGAACTTTCTGAACTTCTCTGATCATTGCTGTTTATGGAGGATGATGGAGCTCTTGTGAACAAAAGACTGTCAATGTGAATGATATGAGGATAAGTAATTAAAGAAATTACTGTTACAAGATGTAAAATAAGACTCTGATGTCCCTAGAGTGTGTATTTGAGGTTTCAGCTCAAAACACCTAACAAATATTTTTTTTATAACTCTTTATAACATCGCTTTTTAGGCTTTGATCCAAATTGTGTCATTTTGGTGACTGTTGCTTTAAATTTAATTGAGCTTGTGCTCTTTTCAAAAGAGGGCAGAGCTACAAATTCCAATATGTCAGCATTGTAGCCAATTCAAAAACAAAACTAGCATCCTATGCTAAGATCGCATTACTAATGGGCGGGACTTTCCCCCTCTGATGACATCATACAAAGGGAGAATGTAAATCAAAGAGTTTTTATGAAGTGTGATTACAAAAATAAATTGAATTAATATATTTTTACTATTGGAAGCTGATTATATATACAGACTGTTGCCACACAACTGTATTTAAACCCCTTATAAAAGTGATTTTTGCAGAATAGGCTCCCTTTAATAATATATAATTCCTTTGTGGATGAACTAACTATTTAATGATTGGAAAGTTTAAATGAATTCCATTTATGTCAAGTTTTGGCACCATATTAATGTACATTTTTATTCATTTAATTCTTCCATATACGGAATAAAAGGGTTGATTTTTAAGTTTTAAAACTAATATTTTTTATAATTTTCTAGAAGTAGAACATTACACACTGTAAAATATGGGGTAAAATATGTACTGTCTACTTTTGATGTCTAGATAAAACCACATGAAATAAAAATGATCTTTCCCCCTATATGGTTAAAGTATAAATTCCCTCAAATAATACATGCAGGATATTTGTTCTAATAGTGCTTGTTTATTTGTCCAGGAAGCACTTCTTATCTTGCTGATAGCGTTCCAAATTGCTCACTTGCCATCTGTTGATCGCAATGGTCTCATATGCGATGCTAAAGCACTTTTGCAAGTCGCTCTGCATAAGAGTGCCTGCTAAATGCCTTAATGTAAAAGCGCAGAAATGAAGGGCAATTACTCTGGTACTTTACACCCCTGTATGAGAGTCAGTCCTTTCAAAGTAGCAGTGCTCAGACTAGTTTGCTGGTTATGTTGTAGCATATCTGCACTGAAAATACTACGCATTGCATATTTAATGGAAGAGCATATTTCCCCTGATACTGCTTGCTTACTAAGGGAGAACAGCTTACCTAAAAGGAGCATGCTTCAAATCTGTGAGAAATTATATGTGGTTGAATCCATGAATGCCACAGTAATTTGTCCTGATCTTAAAAAATGCAATATCCCCATGGACGATTCGGAGAAGCACTTACAATTATTGAGATGCATTAGGGGACATTTCGTTTTTTTCTACCTTACAATGGAAGTATAAGCATTTGAATTTCATAGCTCTGTGATCCTCTTGAAAAAAGGCAAGCATTTTTCTTATAAATTAGAGCAGAAATTGATAGTTGAGCTGCATAATGTGCCTTATTTACTTTGATGACAGCCAAAATGTGCATTTAAAGTTCATCCCATTTGTCATATCTTATGTAATGCTATGTCATTGCTGGTGGATTTCATTACATGTAAAACACATTCCAGATATAATCATGTAGAAATTAGTCACAAATCATTTAAAAACAGGTCAAAGACAATTTTAGTGTCGGTGTCAAAATTAAATTTACAAAAGTGATTTGAAAGCATATTAAATGGTTAAAATACATTTAGATATAAAAGTGAAACAGGAAAAATTCAGTGTTATTAGTTTAAGAAATTATTTTAAATTATTGATTTAAATGATTAACCTAGTTAAGCTTTAAACCGAATTCTAGTATAATAACTAGTAAAATATACTAATACTATATGTACACTACCTGACAGAAGTCTTTTCGTCGATCCCAGTTGTAAGAGCAACAAATAATAACTTGACTTTTAGTTGATCATTTGGAAAAGTGGCAGAAGGTAGATTTTTCTGATGAATCATCTGTTGAGCTTCATCCCAATCATCACAAATACTGAAGGAGACCTATTGGAACCTGCACAGACCCAAGAATCCCACAGAAATCAATCAAGTTTGGTGAAGGAAAAAGCATGATTTGGGGTTGTATTCAGTATGGTGGTGTGTGAGAGATCTGTATGGCAACATCAACAGCCTGAGGTATCAAGACATTTGTGCTGCCCATTACATTATGAACCACAGGGGAGGATGAATTCTTCAGCAGGATAACACTCCTTCACATACTTCAGCCCCCACATCAAAGTTCCTAAAAGCAAAGAAGGTCAAAGTTCTCCGGGATTGGCCAACCCAGTCACCAAATATGAACATTATTGAGCATGTCTGGGGTAAGTTGAAAGAGGAGGCATTGAAGATGAATCCAAAGAATCTTGATGAACTCTGGGAGTCCTGCAAGAATGCTTTCTTTGCCATTCCAGGTGACTTATTTGAGTCATTGCAGAGATGTACGGATGCAGATGTCCAAGCTCATGGGAGTCATACACAATATTAATTCTTTTTCCAGTGCAGCATGATTTTTGTCTAAGCAAAGTCAGACCTTACTGTCCTAATTAACTATTAAAAATCAAGGCATGATCATATTTTATTTTGATAAACTAAACGTGATCAAGAGGCTTTTGCCTTTCATATAAGCCACTTCTGATACCAAGTGATCAACTTAAAATCTAATTATTATTTGTTGTTTCTAAAACTTGGATAGGTGACAAGACTTTTTTCAAGTAGTGTTTAAAAAGAATACTTGGGAAATATTTAAAAAAGAAAAACAATTTCACAGGAGGGCTAAAATATCTATATATTTAAGAATTATAAAGTGAGTTTGATATATATTGTTATAAAAGGAAGGGATTGTATAAATAAAGGGATTATAAAAATATCTTTGTTTTTCAGAATGTATGGCCCAGACTACAATCGTCTGACATTTGATGCAAGCCACGTTGAAAGTCAAGTCTCTTTGCTCTGCAGTGACACACACACACACACACACACACACACACACACACACGCACACACACACACACATACACACACACACACACACACATTCAGAACCGCTGACACCACCAAACCGCCAATGTGAAGGGATTATCCTGTGATTATAAGGATGACCTCTGCATTTTATATGTAAATGTTTGTAAATGAATAGCAGGCATTATTTTATCCATCATGTTGACTTTCCACTTCATCACACTGCTTTGATCTCTTGCGTGCCTTTACTGTATTGTGTGTTCACAATAAGTGACATTGCACAAAACGAACACATTAATTCGTTAACAGAACTGGGGTGGCTTGAAAACCTCTTCGAACAGTGAGACGGCAAACAGACCAGACTTTCGCAGATTATATAATGCATTATTTGCAAAGTCTCTGCTCCTTTGAGACAAGATTGTGCCATTTCAAATGTCAAAATATCCTTGAGAAAGATAAGATGCGTGCTATACTGAATGCTTAAAAGTGGAATTGTCATTAAAAGCGCTCGAATAACGTGGCATTCACGACGCGTCGCTTCAAAGATGCCCGCGTTACAGAGCAGACTTTCTTTCCTAAAGCGAATGAATGTCAGACGTCAAGATGAAGACCTCTGTCAGAGAGGCCAGCTTCCTCTGCATCCGAGCGAGTGTTTGGATCAAAATTAATGACTTTTTGTCTTGACATTTACTGAACTGATGGTTGCTGTCTGTTACGGACCATGTAGGAATATAATGGATTATGGCCTGTGGTAAACTCATTATCTGGAAAGCATTAGTAAGACGAATGCCTAAATGTTTTCTGACACAAAGTGTTGTTTTGAACATGCTTAATAGATATATATTTATGATCATGAAATGAATAAGGTGAATGCAGAGGAACAGGAAAGATATGAAGTGATAATAATACGCTACACTTACATGGAAACATTGGTATCTGTCAATCTGAAGGAATGGCATTTGAAAGAAAAACAGGAAGCAGCTTTTTTTTGCCAGTAATATTACCAGGAAACTCCATATATGAATGGGATTTTACATAATTATGTGATATTTTGGTCAGTTCTTCACATCTTTTGAGTGCATAAGTAGAGTTTAAAAGTCTTTAAAGCATCAAAGCTATAAAGCAAGCCAGCCAATAATGAGATGAATCAAGACTGTGAACTTAATGGCTTAACAAGGAATAATTGAAGGCGGGCTGCTGAATTATTCGAGAATAATATTTCCTTAGACTGCTTCTCTGTGTTTCATCTAATCACATCTTATCCAAAGCCTTTTATTTTGTTTTGATTAGATTTTTGAGGATTGTAGGCTAGTGGTTGTGGCGATAAAGCAGTGAATATGCTGAAGAAAGAGGTGTAGACTGTAAAATAGCCAAAATAATAGTGATATAGATCTGTGACTCAGTTCAGACAAATGCTTCTTCCCAGTTCACATACTTATACTATGTCCTAAAAGTACCTTTGAGTGTGTAACGGAAGAGTATGCAAGCTTTGGGACATATACTACTTATTATGAACCATTATGTTTCTTAGTTATGTCCCCTGTCAATCATCTCGACACATCCACATTTCTTTCATATTTAATTACCTATACCTTATTGGAGATGCAGCAGCGGGTTAATCTGCCGTTCGAGAGTCTTTCATGCAGAGAAATCTCCTCAGGTCTTTGGAAAATTAAACATTCAGAAGTTAATTTCCAAACAAGTCTTTATATAAGTTCACATTGTTGTTGCAGATGATACGTTACACGCAAAATGGGATTTAAATATTTTCCAGTTGGCTGGATATTATTAATAGCCATGCAAACAAGTATAGTGAAGCCTCTCTACTTGACGGTTGATTTTGTGCATCTGCGTTCATTCGAGTTTGTAGTTCGAATTCATGTCCAACGCGCAATGTATTGGGAGCAATAGCCATTAGAGTAGGGACGATTTTAGACTTCAAATTTCTACCAGAAATAGTACACCATCCAGAAACCTTTGGCATACTCTTTTAAACATACTATGGTTTGTGTCATACTAATTATATTTCCGAATATTATCTAGGACAGTGGTCCCCAACATTTTTATTACTGTGGACCTGGTCAACGCTTGACAGTTTTACCAAGGCCCTGGAGAAGGGGGTGGGTATACGTAGATTGATAGGCAGCCATAAACCGTTTTCTCAGAGGATGACAAGGCATTGCTGCAACTCTGAAACAAGTTTTATTTATATAGTAAATAAAAAATTAATAAAGCTGATCGGTCAGTTCTTGTCACATGACTCATGGTGCGCTCGCAGCAGTTTTCAACTAAAAGCGCCTGGAAGGTGCTGCTTGTGCTCGTCGCTCCCAATATTTTGAAATATACATTTTTTGATATCCCAATATCCCTCCTTTGGAAATATCAAACTTGTGAGCAGAAAAGACACAATATGTGAACAATCTCTAAGGCCGCTGTCATTTGCGATCTCCAGCAGTTGATCTTCCTGCAAAGACATGGTAAATTCACCTGATTTGGGTTGCAGATCCATTCCTTGGCAGTTTGTGGGTCCTGCACTGGGCGTTTTCCCCATCCAAAGTAAACTTGAAAAAGATGTCTGTTTCTTACTCATTTTGCTAGCTTGTGGATTACATTTTGGTGCTCAAGTGACAGAGATGTAACTGTGACAATAATGAAATATTTTTCAAAATAAAAGATTGTTCAGACTCAGATAATAAATAAAAAGGAAATATTTCATGATTTCATGACATGATACCAATTGATCCATGGACTGGTACCAGTCTGCAACCTGGGGGTTGAGGACAACTGATCTCTGAAGAATAGTTTGGGAATTGAGATGCAGCAAAAGTGTATATATATATATATATATATATATATATATATATATATATATATATATATATATATATATATATATATATATATATATATATATATATATATATTGTATAAATTTTGAATGGGGAAAAATGTATAATTTTCAATATGGCCACCCTTATAAAGGAAGCCCCGTCTTCTAGTAACGGAGCCAATCATTGAATGCTATAGCCTGAGGATTCGCTGGAGGAGGGTCTTGGTCCAGTCGTGTGTTTTATGAGTTTCTGCAGCTTCATTGTTATGAACCTTCTTGGGTCTTGGGTTATTGATACTTGTTGCATATTTTGATAGACAGGATTGCATCCTCCAGAAATGGCCATGGTATCATGATTTCATTTCCTTCAAGTGTGCTTGTGCATTAGCTTGGGCAACCTGAGAATTAAATTTTTTTGTTGTTTGATTCATGCATTTTGAAACAAAATTTAAGAGGCGGTTGTTGTCAAATTGCATTCAAAGAGATTGCACTTGCCCGAGAGGCATTTTAAAGGTGGTGACTAAGTTAAATGCCTTGCCTTAATGGTGCTTTGGATCAGACCTGCTTGGGACCACTTTAGCGGCTCCGCCTGTGCGTTTACCTTAAAATAATTGCACACCTTAGAACAGGGGTATTCAACCCTGTTCCTAGAGATCTACCATCCTGCAGAGTTCAGCTGCAACCTTATTCAAACACACCTGTCTTTAATTACCAAGTGCTCCTTCAGATCCAACTGTACTTATTAGTATAGTTGTGTTTGATCAGGGTTGGAGCTAAACTCTGCCGGAAGAGGGTTGAGCACTCCTCTCTTAGAATGTTCAACAGCCAATCAGAATCAAGCATTCACCTGGTTTATTTAAAGTGCTGATTTAATCTACAGGTACATATATTACATTTATTAAAACATATTTGACATTTCTTACAGTTTATTACTTTGAGACTAATTTATAGCTTTAATACTGAGGTGCAAATATCTGCCACTATTTCCACCAAGCATAAATAGCATCTAAATACATATGTAAATGATCTGTACACTGCAAAAAATATATCTGTTAATTAACAGTTTCCATATTTTGTGGTTCACATAGTGTATTTTTACGATTGTGAATTTCATTAGGGGCATTTTATCTCTGCTCTGTTGAGTTTTGATGTTGAAAGTTCAACTCCACAGTCTAACAAAGTGACTTTTATTGACATTTTAGTACTTTGTAATATGAAAATGTATAATATAAAATAATTAGAGGAATAAGTCTGTAAAATAACAGGAAAAGTGTTTGCAGTTTATCATTAGCTTTTTGTACTGTTATTATAAAACAAACACAGACTGCATATCACTTCAAACTATTAAAAATGCCCCAAAAAATGCACTTTCCAAACTTTTCAACATCAAAAGTTTTTTGAGGGAAGATCAAAATCCCATAGAGCTATTCAAAAGCATAGATAAGTGAAAAAAACATGAATCACAAAAAATCATATTTTTACAGTGTAGTAAAAAGAATACTGAATATTGCTGTTTGCGTTTAGTATGAATTGCCACTATATTATTAGTTGCTATAATTAAAAACAATAGTTTTCCCTTCAGTATATAGAAATATGGAGTATTTATTTCCACAATCCGACTGTTGCTCTCTGTTGCAGGCCTTCGGATCACTTGGAATGTAATGCACGCTTTTTTTTTGGTCCTTTTCAATTCTTTTTGAAAGTTGATCTCCTGCTATAGTTGCATGATAAAAGAGTGGCAGGATACATCATGAAAGAAGGTATTGTAATACACTCTCTTGGTATTTCTTTTCATAACTATATTATGTTTTGGCTAATTAAAATAATAATTAACCTACGAAGATATAAAAGCATACAATATAATTACTCTGATATTGAAGTGAGGATTGTCATGTACTGTATGGTTATCCATACTCAAAATTAGTCCTCTGCTTTTGACCAATCCAAGTGCACACACACTGAGCATACACCCGGAGCAGTGGGCAGCAATTGCTTCCAGTGCCCAGGGAGCAATTATGGGTTATGGTGTAGTTTCATTCAATCCCCCAATCCTGTTGAGACTGGGAATAAAACCTGCAACCTTTCGATTACAAGCTCAACTCCCTTACCAATTGACCACAACTACCCCATAAAAACAGTATACCACACATAAACATTTACTCACCCTCTGCTGGTTACAAACCAGTTTGAGGTTTTTCCTTCTCTTGTGGAACACAAAAGAAGATATTTTGAAGAATGTTGCAAAGCAGCAGCCATTGATTTCCATTGTGCTTTTGTTCTATGTCAATGCCTGCTGATTTCAAGCATTCTTTAGAACCAGCTTAGAAACACATGAGTGTGAGTAAATGTTCGAGTGAACTATCTATTTAAGCCACTTCAAATTGTAAACACTGGCAGCTGTCATTTTCAGCAGCACTTGGGGAAAAAAATGACTTTGTCATTTTAAAATGACCTCAGTTAACAGAAAATAAGCTCCAAAATGCATTTTTTCTATCCAGTCACCAGTGGGTGATGAATGTTTTGGGCTTGTTCACTTTAAACCATCTCCAGAGGTAGTAAAAATTACATTTAATCTGTTATGATCACCAGCCATCTAGCAGCTGCAGATCACTAACGAACTACACATCCGCCATTTACGGACTACAATATCCAGTCATGCACCACACACACACAACCAGTTCCTGACTGATCACACTCTCACAGCAAGAGGATCATTACGAACTGATTACATGGACCTTCTTTGCTTTCAGGAACTTTAATGTGGAGGCTGAATTAGTGCTATCCTGTTGAAGAATTTGCCCTCTCCTGTGGTTTGTAAAGTAATGGGCAGCACAAATGTCTTGATACCTCAGGCTGTTGATGTTGCCATCCACTCTGCAGATCTCTCACATGCCCCCTTCACCAAACTTGACTGATTTCTGTGAGAATCTTGGGTCCATGTTGGTTCCAGTAGGTTTTCTGCAGTATTTGTCATGATTGAGATGCAGCTCAACAGATGATTCGTTACAAAAATCTCAGCTTATTATTTGTTGCTCTTACAACTGGATCAGCGACAATATTTTGATTTGATACGGCTCACTTTTGGGGGCTTTTTCATTCAGTATCTGGTACTTTTTTTTCTCGAGTGAGATTCTAAGCAAACTGTTCTGTAACTAAAACATTGGCTTATACTGTAAGAGCACTAATTGGTCTGACAGAATTATCACTACCATTGTTGTTGGATTTTGACTCAAGACACCAACCCAAACTCAAACCTATGAGTTCAAATGTGCGTTCCATTTGAAAAGGCTTAGGGCATAGGGATGAGTTTGGGTTGGTGTCTTGAGTCAAAATCCAACAACACTGCTAGTGATAATTCTCTCAGACCAATCTCTCAGCACCAACCCCAAACAAACCTAGCCTGGAGCAAAGACGATGTAAAACTTTTAGTTGAAATTTGATTGGAGTAACATACTTCACAACAACTGTCCAAAACAACAACCGTGATTGTTTGCGACATACAGTACAATGACAGCTTCAACAAAATTCACTACAAGTCTGCGTCCATACAAAAATGCTAACTTTTTTTAAATGGGGTGTTTTAAGGTTAAATTTTAAGGTTATATTGAGTTCTATTGCAAATAAAACCAATAGATACTCTTTCTTTAAAAAAAATAAATCAGAAAAGTAGTCAAAATCAGACACAAAAGATGGATTTAATGCTTTCAATGTGGATCATCTACATTCACTAAAGTTGTAGGAAAAGACAGACCAGTTCATTTTACAAAACATATCCTTCTGTGATAGAATTTCTTTCTTTCAGGAAATAAAAAAACTAATTTCACTGTTTTACTACTTTACATTTTAGTGAACCACTGGGTAATTCGTAGAATCTCATTAGAAAAGTATACTCCCGAGGTGAGTAATGCAGAGGCACTGCAGATATAAAGTGATAAAACAGCATTATGCTGATAATAAGCCGCTCCACGAAGTAAACCATCTGTATCTGTCAATCTGAAAGAATGACATTTGAAGAAGAAAAATAGCAAGCTTTTTGGCATTAATATTACCTCAGTGAGCAGAAAATGAGCCGTACAGCTAGTATTTCGCAAAGGATCAGCTTAGACGTTTATTGTATGTGCTGGTGCATTTTTTTACAGGGTTAAAAGCACAATTAGACCCAAACCTACAGGAAATGGGAACAGAACCTTCCTTGAGTGACAGCTCATATTGCTTGAGTTGTATAACCTGTCCAATATCAGGTGAACTATATCTCGATGTCTTGTGTTATGCACCATAAAAGTCGCCTCTGTTCATGCATATATGCTTAAGGGCAAACATATATTTATTCATCATGATGCATGACTGTCGTACAGACGTGATCTATAACTGTGGTTGTATGATATACGCAGAGTGACATGCTTTTAAAGAGATAGTACTCCCAAAATGATTTCCAGCTTCTTGTGAGAAAACAAACTAAATATAGTTTATTACTCGCATCATGTTGCGATAAGATCTTGTGACATCAGATCTCTGGAGATTTAAACCTGGGTATATGTGTGTTTGAGTTGGAGACTCTTTTTGCTTCCCACAGTGATACTTGTAGCGTTTATGTATTTAAAAACAGATGAAGTGGATTAGATGCAGTATTAATCAGATACACAGCTGCTTCAGACATTTCATGAAGCAACACAAACACCTTTCATTCAGCACTCTATATGTAACTGTTTAATACACCATATGCCAAGGGGAAAAACTCAACATAAGCCTATACTATTTAAGTACTAATTATTCCACACATTTCCCCTCAGGTTTATTTCATAAATATGACAAATATCACACTATGGTAACCTGACCTTTTTATAGTTAAAAACACACATACAGTTGAAGCCAGAATATATTTTTTTTATATTTCCCAAAGGATGTTTATTCACTGAATTTTTCACAGTATTTCCTATAATATTTGTTTCTTCTGGAAAAAGTCTTATCTGTTTTATTTCAGCTAGAATAATTTTTAAAAAACATTTTAAAGTCTATATTATTAGACTCCTTAAGCGATATTTTCATTGTCTACAGAACAAACCACTATTATACAATGACTGGACTAATTAACCTAGTTAAACCTTTAAATGTCACTTTAAGCTGAATACTAGCGTCTTGAAACATATCTAGTAAAGTTTTATTTAATGTCATCATGGCGAAGATCAAATAAATCATTCATTCATTATTAATCCGGGGTCGCCACAGCAAAATGAAGTGCTAACTTATCCAGCACATGCTTTATGCAGCAGATACCCTTCCAGCTGCAACCCATCTCTGGGAAACATCCATACACACTCATTCACACTCATACACTATGGACAATTTAGCCTACCCAATTCACCTGTACCGCATGTCTTTGGACTGTAGGGGAAACCGGAGCACCCGGAGGAAACCCATGCGAACGCAGGGAGCACATGCAAACTCCACACAGAAATGCCAACTGAGGTTCAAACCAGCGACCTTCTTGCTGTGAGGCAACAGCACTACCTACTGCGCCACTGCGTCGCCTCAAATAAATCAGTTATTTGAAAATAGTTATTAATACTATTATGTTTAGAAATGTGTTGAGGGCTAATAATTCAGGAGGGCAAATAATTCTGACATGTCATCATGAATAATGAATAATGTTTTCAAGATGCGTCACCAATCAGCAATTCTGCTGCAGATCCACAGAGCATAAACAATGCCCTGAAATGAAAGACACCTCCTTTTTATTATTATTGCTGCTATATAATAATAAATTATTGTCATGTTTTGGGCTGTACTAATCAGTTGGACCAAAAGAAAAAAAACATTTAATAACAAATAACAATAACAAATCAAGCAAATGAGAGAAAAAAATAGTCTTAGGAACAAAACGTGTTTGTGGTTGGTCAAACTGAACCAGAGATTTGACAGCATTAATGTGTGTTCTTTTATCAAAATATTACACCCTTTCCTGCTTAGTCCTTCTTTATTTGATTTTGCAGCTGCCACGTCATTTTTATCTTGTGATTCAGACAGCATAAAAAGGCCGAAGAATCTATTCAGTAGTACATACAGGTAACTGACCAAATTTGTAAGTACAAATCTTTTATTACCCCAAACATGGTCACTGTCATGCCATTCTGACCAATCACAAAAGAGCTGTCAGAACAGAACTCTCTGACTCTGGGTGATCTCAGGTAATTCATGTAGAGCATTTGGGTTTGAGGTTGGTGAAGGAAACGATAAAAGCAATGTAACATCAAGGTAAAACATGGAATGATGTAAACGTAAACAGCTTACATTTGCATTTAAAAACATGGTTGGGTTTAGGGAAGGGTTTAAGTCAGAGATTTACTAAGTGACATGTCAAGTGCTGCGTTCTCATAGCCGTGTATAAGAAAGATGTGTATCTAAAACATACAACAAATGTACTCAAAGTAACGTAATTCAGACTCTCAATGTAAACAGCACCCTCTAGTGGATTTGTCATCTGAAACGTATTCGGAGTAACGTATTTTATGATTTGCAAAAATGTAGGCTGAAGCCATGTAGGCTGGGCTGCAACCAACAAATAATGGCTTTTTTATGTTAACACTAGCACTACCGAGTTGATCATTTTCACACTTAGCTGATGATTGATAATATAGCATGTTTGGCATGCTGTCCCAAGAGTGAGCCCTGAGCTCAGAAGATCCTTGAGCCCGGGGCTCCCTCCCATTTCATAGAGAGAGAGGGGAGTCTGAGCTTACACTAGGTTGGTCTCAAGAGCTCCCCGGAATTCGTTCGCTCACTCTATTCCTTGATTATTAGGGGTTGTCACGGCAGTATGAACCACCAACCACACTAGCAGTATACTAAGCTGTGAATGCCCAGTACCAATACAGTCATATACTGTGCCAATTTGGTTTATTCAATTCACTTACACTGCATGTCTTTGGACTGAGAGGAATCCGGAGTACCTGGGGGAAACCCATGTGAGCATGGAATCGTGCGTTTGGAATCGTCTGATTGGTAAATCATAAGACGGCTAATGCAGGACCAGCCGTGGTCAGTCATAAGCATGTGATCCTCTCGAAATTAGTTTATAAATAAACTTCACTTAATCACTTTGTTGAAATAAAACACACATTTCTATAAAATGAAAGATATTTCTATCTTTAATTACCACAGCGGTTAAATGAACATGCTTTTGAGTGTCTGCTACTTTTTCCCATGACTTTTAAATACATGTGCATATGTTGCCTAGCAACTTCCTATTAACAAAAACATTTCTGTTGGCAAAAACATAACTTTACTTAAGATTTGTCAGAACCGCATATTCAGTGCCTCGAAAAAGCCATCTTCCCTTCTTGTGAAAGTGAGGCACGGACAATTACGGCTATGGTAATTCTATAGGGATAGAATTCTAGTAGTTCCAATTTTTTAAAAATAGGCTTGTATAGTTATTATAGTTGTTTAAAAAACATTTAGTTCAGTTTCTGCTGTTCAGTATGTTCCTAAGCTGAAAGCATCTGTTTATGCGTCACACTGCACAAGCTGCAGTGTTGCACACAATGCATTAGGAGTGAGAGATCACTGGTCACACAACCAGAGTACAGAGAGATGACTGACAGGATAGAGGATTTGCCAGGATTCGGTGCACAACAGGGCCTAACAGTCTGAAAAACGTCTCCTCTTGTAGAATGTGCCCTCAGCACTGCCACTCTCTATACACACAGATTGCACAAAATAACAAGTTAAAAGTGATTTCAGCACCCTGCATATTGACAGCGGCTCCCTGATGCACTCAAATTAGTCTATATACAATTTCTCCCACTATGAAGCCTCTTCATGATTACAATAATGTACCATCTTTGAAGAAAAACCAATTGCCACTCTTTGCACACTGAGGATTGAAAAAAGTACCTTAATTATGGTTATACTTATTGTTCGCATTTTTTGTATTTAAAAGATAAACTAACCTTTTTGTATTTTAAGTTCAATGAGTGGAAAGCTGGTTTAATATGTTAATGATTTCCTGTCTATTGAATTCCTGTCTAATTCTTGTGAACTCTTTAGTCACATCTTCAGTGTATAAAAGGGCAGCCAGGACAATATTCTATTGTGTGTGACATTCATATCACTTAAACGGTGCAACCTGTCCAAAATAGGTTTGATAACTATATCTGGATGCCTCATGCTCGGCTCTGTGACGAGTGCATGCAAATACATTCAGGCAAAAGTAGATACTGTGTGTATTCAATGACACATCATTGTATAACCATCAAAAAGTGTGTGAGTTATGTAGCCAGACAGTTCTCTCCATTTAATCCAGTCAGTGTAATAACTCTAAAACACTAATCTTTACAAGATATAGTATGGTGATACTTTTTGTAAATACTGCAGAATGTGTTTGAGAACTGAAACTGTTGACTGATTTTGGGTCAGTTCTTAACAAAAAGCCATCGCAGAGAGTACATGGGATATAACAGGAGGGTCTTGAGGATGCATTTTATAATTTTTTTTCAGAGTTGTTTTGGGAAACTGATAATTCACATGTAATGTAATTGTGTATACACTCACCAGCCACTTTATTAGGTACACCTGTCCAACTGCTCATTAATGCAAATTTCTAATCAGCCAATCACATGGCAGCAACTCAATGCATTTAGGTATGTAGACATGGTCAAGACCGACATGGTTCAAACCGAGCATTAGAATGGGGAAGAAAGATGATTTAAGTGACTTTGAACGTGGCATGGTTGTTGGTATCAGACGGGCTGGTCTGAGTATTTCATTTTCTGCTGATCAACTGGGATTTTCACGCACAACCATCTCTAGGGTATACAGAGAATGGTCTGAAAAAGAGAAAATATCCAGTGAGAGGCAGTTCTGTTGGCACAGATGCCCTGTTGATGTCAGAGGTCAGAGGAGAATGGCCAGATTGGTTCGAGCTGCTAGAAAGACAACAGTAACGCAAATAACCTCTCGTTACAACTGAGGTATGCAGAAGAGCATCTCTGAACACACAACACGTCCAACCTTGAGGTAAATGAGCTACAGCAGCAGAAGACCACACCGAGTGCCACTCCTGTCTGGGGTTGGAGACCGAAACCCGGTGCCATTACAGCACTGGTACTTTTTTAATGGTGTGTACCGAATCAAATCAACATATGAATTTCGGTGCCTAATTTCGGTGCCACTGGTGCTACGACAAGGACGTAAGAAGCTTCAAAGGGTGCATCAAAGGCACACATAGGTACGTGTTGTCACACGATGTCTAAACATTTAATCCTTAACAACTTTGAGGAATATGGACAGGTGATGCACGCAGCGCACGCAGTACAGCGCATGCGGTGAGTGAGAGCGACTCTTCAGATCAACACGCATGATCGCGTTCATCAATTTTGCTTAAACTAAGCGTTCAAAAGTGTATTTTTCAAGCAAGGATTTTAACACACAAACGTGAAGCAGATGCTTTATAAAAGTTATGTGTAAGGGGGAAACACGTCAAACTTAACGACACATTTGCGCCGCGAAATGCGGAGGGTTTTTTCTGTCCATTTAATGTGCGGTATCAAATTTCATTAAAAGAGCACTCTTCCACCAGTCCCCGTGTCAAAAAGCTTGGCCACGCCTTCGGCCTCCCTAAATTTGGACGCGTATTTTTGTGTCAAAACGCCACGGAGAAGTGAGATCAGCCATCGGTGGCAGACTGCGGAGATATGACCGAGGCCTCTCTCTGCGCGCTCTAGGTGTCTCTTGGGCACTCGCTCCTGCGTGCACTTGCTCTCTCTGTTAATGACGGTGCTGCGTGCATTAGTTCCCCGCATTCGTCAGAGGTTGACGCCCAAATTGACACAGGTAATAGCGATTTTAACACTTTTAAAATAGGAAGTCCTCGGCTATGCAGAGACCATTATTAATCAGAAATCTAGTGTAGTTTTACATTAGGAAATGCAGTATTGAATTTACAAACAGTCGGCAAGTACCAAAGAACAGATGTAACACATTGATCAAATGTAGTTTTCAGTCACGCTCATGTAAAAGTCATATTTAACTCATTTAGTTTTGCCTTCATTCATTTTTGATTTCTGTCTTCAACACATGATTTATTTACAACACATTTTTAAAAATAATAGTTTAATTAGCTAATTTCTAATATCTACCTTTTTTATCTTCCACATGGTGACAGTCAGTGCATAACATTTTACTAGTTATACATTTTACCCCCCCCCCCCCACCCACCCCCCCCCCCCCCACCCCCACCCCTGGTTTCTCTGGTCTAGAACCACCACTGACTATAACATGTAATACAGGATCATGAAAGGAACATTCAAAAAGCAACTCATGTAAACACCTTGATCATATTATTGTCTTATTCAGATTAAGGCAAATCATTAGATCACTGATACCCATGTAAACAGTCACAAGCCCCAACTCTAGAAAAAAGGAGTTCAGTATTTTGCTCACAGCCTTTCCACAGGTTAGCAGTAAGCTAATGTAATTTCATAATGCAAATCTGAAACTCATGCTAACCAACAAATGATCAAAGGAAATATAATAATGTAATTCAAATATATAAAACATGAATTGATGTTTACTTTAAACTTTAATTATATTGTTCTATTAAAATTATTTTTTTAAAAGACTTTGTCAAATAAAAGATTTTTCTAGAGTCATCCACCATAATTTTGTGGCTCAAAAGTATGGGTTCAGGCACCGTTTTGGCACCGGTACTGTTTTAAAAGTATCGATTTAGCACCGGTATCGAAACAACCCCAAACGATACCCAACCCTATTCCTGTAAGCTAAGAACAGAAAACTGAGGCTACAAATCCCACAGACTCACCAAAATTGGGCAATAGAAGATTGAAAAAGAGTTGCCTGGTCTAATTAGTCTCAATTTCTGCTGCCACCTTCAGATTGTAGGGTCAGAATTTGGCATCAACAGCATGAAAGCATGAATCCATCCTGCCTTCTATCAACGGTTCAGGCTGGTAGTGTAAGGGTATGGGAGATATTTTCTTGCCACACTTTGGGCCCATTAGTTCCAATTGAGCATCGTGTCAATGCCTCAGCCAACCTGAGCATTGTTATTGACCATGACCATCCCTTTATGACCACAGTGTACTCATCTTCTGTTAGCTACCTCCAATAGGATAACGCATCATGTCATAATAAAGCACGAATCATCTCAGACTGGTTTCTTGAGCATGACAATGAGTTCACTGTACTCAAATGGCCTCCACAGTCACCAGAGTTCAATCCAAATGAGCACCTTTGCGGTGGAACGGGAGATTTGCATTATGAATGAGCAGCCGACAAATCTGCAGCAACTGCATGATGCTATCATGTCAATATAGACAAAAGTCTCTGAGGAATATTTCCAGTGCCTTGTTGAATCTGTGGCATGAAGGATAAAGGCAGTTCTGAAGGCAAAAGGGGGTCCAACCCAGTACGGGTAAGGTGTACCTAATAAAGTGGCTGGAGAGTGTATATGTATGGAAATGGTTGTACAATTCATCCCCTTTAGAACCTTCTGGAATTGACAGTTCATATCATTTAAATGCTTCAACCTGTCAAACAGGTTTGTAAACTATTTCTGGATGTCTCCATAAATATGCACCATAAATAATGCAAATATGTTCACATCAAGCATGCACACATGGATACACACACGCACACAGTAGATACATGTTCAAGACAGACGTGATGCATGATTGATGTTTGGACAAGATCTATTGCTGTAGTTGAAGATAGTGACATGTTCTTACAGAGACAGTTCCCTCCATTTACTCCTGTCAGATTAATAACTGTAAAATATCATCTTTACACGTGTGCAGTGTCTTGTGTGTGAATTTTAAGCCTCTTATTTAAGCCAATTCCTCACACAAAGTAGGGCATTAGATGACTTGCATTACGTTGGACAGGTTGAAAGGACATTTTGTAGTCTTTATTTTTTGTAGTCTTTGTTTTGAAGCTGGCAATCCACATTTACTCTCATTTTAAGGAAAAGAGCATCCATGACATGCTGCAGAACTTCTCATTTAATCTTGCATGAACACACTCTTTACATTGCAATTATTTAAATAAAAAAGAAACAAAGGTTCTTCCTTTGTGATCTTGAAAGGTTTTGTGTACAGACATAAATGATCCCTGGGTCACACAGAACAATATAAAAATAATCAATGTATCATGTGTGTATATGTGTATAATGTCAGTTTTTTGTTGTTGTTGTTTCTCATTTTGGTCAAGTATACATGCCTATAGACTGCTCATGAACATGATAAACATGCATGATGTCACCATTGTCAAAAATTTTTACAGAAATGACAACAGTATTGTCTTTAAAAAACTTGTACTTTGAAACAAATTTTGGTCTTTTCAGGACCCTACAATGCTGCTGTTGTTTAAATTATTGTTCAGATTGTTAAAAAATGTTTAGTTTATTCTTGAAGGGCACCCATTTGACACCTTTTTCAAGATTGAGGATAAATCTTTTGTGTCTCCAGAATGTGTCTGTAAAGTTTCAGCTCAAAACATCAGTCAGATTATTTATTATACCATTCAGAATGTTGCAATTTCTGCTCTGAACACAACGAAGCTGTTTTTATTGCTTGTACCTTTTATAATAATTCTCCCCACCCACCGTTCCCATGTGCCTGTCAGAGTGTACCTCAATCTCAGGCTGTGTCAGATAAACAGCACAGTGACAGACATGAAGCATATCTCACATAATATTTGTGAAAAATACTACAGTAAGAACTTTACAAATGATTATTGGATGTATTTGTTGAGGAGTTAATTCAAGCACACATCAATTCGGTGCGTGGGAAAACCCCACTTGGTGGGCTTCAAAATGGAAGGGATTTGGATGCTTTTTTTAACGTTAGGAAATAAAAAAAAGAGACTTATTGTCTTTATATCACCCCAATATGACTGTGGACACACTATACATCCATACAGTTCTGTCCAAACAGCGTACAAAAGATGATTTTCATCATAGGTGCCCTTTAAGTTGTAATTATTTTACATTTTTTTGCAAATTGGCTATTTCATATGATCACTTTAAATTCACTCATTATTATTCACATTATTTTTCATTACTCACCCTTACACATTACTTGCTTATTCTCATTAATAGTTACTCATTACCAAGGGTAATTAATAACAATGTTTTTGGGTGAACTAACTCTTTAAAACATTGTGTGATCTGCTGTATAACAGTTTGTCACTGGTAGTAATTGTGCATAGTTAAAAAAATATATTTGGTAATAATCAGCTAAAATATCTTCATGAATGTCTCAGAGGATTGGAAAGACATGAGGATGATATGATATAATATTACACGGATTGATGTTGCAAGTGTAGTGCTTGGTGCTGCATTTTCAAGTGCTGCGCAAGAACATTTCGCCTGCTGCTGTCATGATACGGCAGCAAAGTTCCTTGATTATTACGCCGGAATGGAAGTATTGGCCTAGAAAATATCAACTTTTCGTTTTCTGTCTTGGTATACAATAAACTACACAAGAGTCAAGTTTTAAATAAGAATATAATCAAACTGTTTGGTCATTTTTGAGTGGGATGCTAATGGTCTAATCCGATTCAATGACTTATGCTAAGCTAAGCTAAAAATGCTTCCACCATACCTGGAGATTGGTTGAATGGATTCTAAAATGGCAAAACTCAACTGCTTAACTTTATTTATAATTCTAAATTCAAAAAAATTGGAGTGTTCCCTTAGGGTAAAGCATCATCACAGAGCATCTTGACCAGTTTTGATTGTAAAATAAATGTTGGTTTAATACCCGACATACAGTTTAGGAGTAAACGTGAATATGAAGGTCAATGTCCAACAACTCTAAAAGCATTAATGATTAATGACTGTTTTCAGCAATTAACATGGGTTAGTTTCATCATACACATGACAGACTGTATGCAGGCCACGTGTGTAATATATGGCAGAATGATTTGTATGTTGATTATATCAAGGTCATATGTTATCAAAGACAAGTGGTCATCATATGCCTGCAAATGAGCGCTTCAGTGTTTGCTTGTGATTAATGTTCTATCCCTAGAGGACATTAAGGATAAGGAGAGCAAAAAAAAAAAAATTCAATAAACTTTATTTGAGATGAGTCATGTGCTAAAATTAAATATTTCAATCTTAACTATGTATATTTATATATAAAAATTAACAAGAAGAAGTCAAAAAACAGTCATTAACAACGACAAAAAATGCAAGGTTTATTTTGCATAGTATTAAACCTTCTACTTTTAATGGGCTCAGAAGGAAAGATAAAAGGCAAAGACAAGAGATTAAATTCAAATTAATGAATCCAATAAACAAATAATTAATGGCTCCTCCAAGCCTGCCCAGGTCGTTGTATACTAATACTACTCATGTTAAAAGACAGATTAATCAGCATACTCAAACAACTAATCTTTTTTTTTTTTTTATGTCATCACATTGCTTGCTTGGCTTTCATGGCTTACTGAGAGCTCATTTGTGATTCACTGTTAAACGCTTCTGATGAGACTGCTTACACTTATTGCGGGTGTTTGCATGGCATTAAGCATTCAAGCTGTAATGGTATAAAATTAGGCCTCGCATCAGATTCGTAGACATTAAAAGGGTCTTCAATCTGGAAGTCCAAATCCCAGCGAAAACATCAGCATGTTGATATCCATGTCAGTTTCTAGTTCATTGGCCCCCTGCTTAAAAATGTCCCCAATTTCAGTGGCTGCTGTAGGAGGTTAGTACAGCATGATAACCAAATCAATATCCACCACGACTATACAGAAAAAGCAGTGTTGAAGGAAACATGGGCTTATTGTAGGAGTGAGGAAAAAAACTGAATTCTGGGAAATATCAAACGTGCCTTTTCACACAACGCTACAGCTTTGCAGTGATCCTTCTCTGTCACCTCCATATGGGCTTGATGGGTCGATATCTCTCCCTCAGCCCTTTTCTGATGCGTCTTTGACGTATTACTCACCTCCTGCGGTAGACGTGTCATTCTCAGTTACTCTGTGATCTCTCACGCTGCCAAGTGACAGATAATATGACTTATGAGCAGAAGGTGAATCAATTTGGGTCAGAAGTAGGTCTCAATTCACTTGGGTTGGTCAGTTTAACTCTGATGCTCTTGAACTCGGTTGTTTGTACAGTGAGCACTTGACCTCAGTGTATATTTTCGCACCGCTTGGTCTCATTTCGCAATGCTCAGTGAGTGGAAATGATGATTTCTCGTCAGCATCCACATTTCAAGAACATGGACAAGGAGAGTGATATTAATAATAGATTTAGGTACATGGATCTCTCATTAATAGGCCTGTATGCATTATTTAAGCATAAGGTAACCATGCACTTTTGTAAGTAACTCATACTGTTTAATCAACCAGAAGACAGGAAAAAGACGTCTGGGTGGGAGCACAAGAAAATGGATTACCCAACTTATTTATTAAGTTTAGGATCAGTCAGCAGCTATAGGCAGTGATCACATTAGAGCAATTTAATTTCACATTTGATTAAGAATAAAGACAATGAAGCTTTTTTTTTACACTTTTTTTGCATTATTCATTAGCAACTGGTTGACCACAAGCTGTCAAAGCACTATAACAGACTTCAAAGTCATTGTACTTGTTCTGTTTTGAAGGAGTAGCCTGCGTCTGCTTTGTCCAACCAGGCTCACATCAAGTTTATGACACGGATCTCTGAAATACTTGATTCTGATTGCTCAGTCAGATTGACCATTGCTCTTTTAGCTTTGCTAGTCAACTAATAACTTAATTATGCCTTTATTTATTTATTTAAACATTTGCTTGGTCATTTATTTATGTAGCTGTGTAAGAAATTATGTATGCAGTCACATTATCAAGGCTTAGGATCAAGATAAAGTATGATTTGTAAGACGTAAATTCTATGCTAATGTAACCTCTTTAGGGGAAAATAGGCTGAACACACATACTTACATTGTTTTTTAATAATAAAAGTGTAACCATTTTTTTGTTGTTGTTGATGAATTCATTATCATGTGTAGCCACAGTTTTACTTAAAAATACGTGTTTAAATTGTTGTTAGTTTGGTTTAATTTGCATTGTAAAACCCTGATTACGTTCGTAAGGGGACCATTTATTTGATAAAATCATTTGTAATGTGTAATGTGCAGTAACAATGTTGCTTTACACTTAATAATTTACTCTGTATGTGAATGTCCCATAAACATAATCTGGAGCCAGTCATTTTGCTAGTATGTTTCAGGTTTTTCTTCCTATATATATATATATATATATATATATATATATATATATATATATATATATATATATATATATATATATATATATGAAGAAAAACCTGTAACGTATGTATATAAAATATCACACGGCATTTAGAGGCATATATGTGTGTGTGTGTGTGTGTGTGTATATATATATATATATATATGTGTGTGTGTGTGTGTGTGTGTATATATATATATATATATATATATATATATATATATATATATATAAACCTCTATATGCCATGTGATATTTTCTTCTGAAATTAGCATTTTTCTCCAACTCTTGTATGTAGGCTCAGAAATTGTACTTTTATAATAACTTTTTATTGCCTTTAAAATGAAATAACAAATATAGGAGAGTGAGAAAAATGCTAATTTTAGGAGAAATTTTCAGATGGCACTTAGAGGTTTTTTGCATCTGAACTCTTCACATGCTCATATATATATATATATATATATATATATATATATATATATATATATATATATATATATATATAAAGAATTCAGATGCAAAAAAACGAAATGAAAGTTTCTCCTAAAATTTGCATTTTTCTTAGATATGTTTTATCCCTGGTTTTTAAATTTTTTTTTACTTCCTGATTAGAAACAAACCAAGCCATCGTTAGCAATTCGAAAGTGTCACTTTTTGTACTAGTAACAGACTCTGAGTGTTTCTAAGCAGTTATTGGTGTGACCAAGGGTGTGTGTGTGTGTGTGTGTGTGTGTGTGTGTGTCTGTGACAGAGAACAAGAGAGGGCGGGAGCGCGCGCGCGGGTGTGTGTGTGTCTGTATGTGCGTGATTACCTGCCTCTGCTGCGGCTCTCAGTGTTAATAGGCAACAGCATAATTACAAGCAATGCAGCTATTAGATTAATTAGTGTAGAAAAAAATGTAAATGATTTCATCCAGTCGCTGTCATTTATATCATTGGTTTCCTTTTTTGCTTTGTCCATGAATTAATGTGGCGAAGTGATGCGGGACTGATACAGAGCAACAATCAACACCTTAGATGGACGTCTGACAGCCAATCAGAATCAAGCATTTAACAGTTCCGCAATATCAGTTGCGATAATGATAGACTGACTGATCATTATCCCTTATGGGCTACTTATTTTTCCTATCGTCTGCAACATCTAAAACTTATGAGTTTATGAAAAGCCTTTTTAAAGTCATCATTCGACATGGTGTATATTATTGGATTGATGAGTGAGTTGACGTAGCCAAGCCAAGTGAAAAAGTCAAAGAGTTCTGGAGAAAAGCAGGACGAACAAAGGGGAATCAACAGCGTGTAAATGAAAAACGGCAGCCAGCACACAATATAAGCTCCTAATATAATGCCCAGGGTTTTGGTGGCTTTCCTCTCGCGCGCAGCCGATATTCTCTTTTTCTCCAGAAGTGAATCGGACACAGTTACTCTAATTTGATTGTCACTGCCCAGAGACCCGCTGTCCGAGCAAAGGTCTTGCCTTCCACAATGCAAAGGCGAAGTCGAAGCCACCGAAGCGGGCGAATTAGTGTTCAGATGTGCCGAAGTGAGTCTTTTGCCAGGTTTTTTGGGCGACTGCTTCAAAATGCGCTTTCTCGCCTCCACGTAAATCCGCCCGTACAGGGCGATGAGCAGCAGCGTAGGGATGTAGAAAGCTCCAAAAGTGGAGTAGATGGTGTAGAAAATGTGGTCCGTGTTGACCGAGCAGGTGGTCAGCTCCCCTGCCTTCACCTGTCGCCAGAAGAAAGGCGGCAGGGAGATGGAGATGGCGATGATCCAGGCGGTCGCCACCATCCCCGCGGCGCGCGCCTGGGTGCGTTTCTTGGCGTACTCGACCGCGTCCGTTATTGCCCAGTATCGATCCAAGGCGATTACGCAGAGGTGAAGTATGGACGCGGTGCAACAGGTTATGTCTGAGGACAGCCAGATGTCGCAAATGACCTGGCCGAGGGTCCACTCGCGGGTGACCGTGTACAGCACGCAAATGGGCATCACGAGCACCGACACCAGAAGGTCCGTGACGGCCAGCGACGCGATCAGAAAGTTCGCCGGTGTCTGGAGCTTTCTGGACTGGGAAATGGTGGCGATGACAAACGCATTGCTTAATATTGTTGCGAGAGTGATGAGACCCAGAACTGACGACAAGGTGACTTGGAAAGCGAAACTTTCTTGCTTTTCGTCCGTTTTAGGTGTCAAAGTCACATTGGTGCCGGTCGAGCTGTTCAAGACCTCGAAATGGGCAGGTGTCGGCTTGAAATAACCGCTGCGCTCCATCCCAGAAGAATACATGCGTTTTCATATTTTGAAGATAAAGCAGTATTTTCTTCGCTTCATGATTTCCTTCAGCTCCAGCATCAGCTGCGGACAGACGCTCGGGGACACTTCTGTTCTGTGACTTGCATAGAAATCATTCTGTTTCATTTTAACACTCAAACTTGGATCTTCACGCAAAATAAAACTCAGCTTCGAATAAAACAGTTGACAAACTGAAGAAAATAAAACATCCCTGAAGTTGTGTGAGAACATCCCTGCGACCCTCCTCAGTGTGATCCTCCTGATTCAGGTCCACAAACGGCTCATCTTTAAAAGGTAGATACTTTGCCTGCAAGCAGCAGCAATTTTTCATAGGTTTCACTGATAGGCGGTCGCAGGGTCCTTGCTTTTTATAGGGCTCTGATGCAAAAGTTGCAGCTTTGATAACCATGATCTTCTAGTTTGAGAGAGGACGCTGTCCTCTGGGTCTTAGTGCCTCCTTACATTCTTATCACCCTTTTCATTCATCCAAAAATAAATAAAATAAACAAATATTCTTGTGTTCCAGAAATTACAAAATATAAATGGACAATAATGTTTGCCACTCAAAATATCTTGTGTTGTGATCACCAGGTTTGAAATTACATGATGAGTTTAAGTTTTGTGTGAGCTGTTATTTAGGAGCCCGTTTTTAATATAATAGGCAACCACAGTAGTTTGACTTCTGAATGAATGACACTGATATTTTTTATATTGATTTAAACCAAAATCTTCCATAACTAATTAAATACAATACTTTGATAATTTGTTCATATGACTGTGTATTGTTTTAGATGTTCTTTATTGATTTTACCAGGCATCTCTTTGGAAAGAAATAACACAGCTTTGCAAATGCTTGCTTTGTGAGATATTTTCTATTAAATTATAGCAACATTTTATTCCTGAAATTATAGCATAAATGTATAGCATCAATATAGTATCACCATATTGTTCTTTCTTTCTTTCTTTCTTTCTTTCTTTCTTTCTTTCTTTCTTTCTTTCTTTCTTTCTTTCTTTCTTTCTTTCTTTCTTTCTTTCTTTGACTCTTACTTATTTCTAAAATAGGTTTATATAGATTGAAACAAATCAAACACCCCATTTCTGAAAAGAATATTTTTCTCCATTTCTCAGTGAATATAAGTGAAGTTTCATAAACTAATTTCGAGAGGAGCAAGTGATATGATTGAGCACGTCTGGCCACTCATCAGTAATCAGTAATAATCCAATCAGAGTGATCCTAGTTTACTATAAATGGATATTTTTCTCCCTAATGTTTTATCTTCATTTGGAAGAATCCCCCCTTCCACCCCTTCTCCTCCTTTTCCTCCCTTTTCTAAAAGGGGGAGCTCTCGAGACCTACCTGATCTCGCATCTCCTGATATGCTTATAGACCGGGCGGGAGCCCTGGGCTCAAATATCTCCGAGCTCAGGGTTCTCTCCCGGGACAGCATGCCAAACCTGCTTTATACGCCAAGCATATCTAAGTGGGAACTCTTGAATGTATTTTGGTGCATTTAAACAAAACAGATTTATCAACAGATATATTTGTTAAAATAATATTTTAGTTAAATTTCAAAGTAGATAATGTTTTCAGGTAACCAATGAAGTCCATAGGCTGACATTGCTCTTTGCACATTTGTTATGAATCTACGTACATTTGTGAAATTGATGTTTATTTGTTGTGCAATTTTTATTTTTAAACTTAAGATACCCTTTCCATTCACAAAAAACTACATTACATACTGAAAGAATGGTAAAATTAGAAAGATTCATGACAGGAATCTCTAAATTATATGGCTTTAGAGGACTTATAATGTGATCACATGTACTGTTGCTAGAAAATTCTGATCATTTAAATATGAAACTATGCAATCAGGAGTTTCCCAAGAGGTCAAAAACATTCCTTAATTTCGTTTGTGTTCAAGTTGTTTCTTCACTTTAAACCAAGCAGCTTTCAGACTGGGGGTTTACAGTGGAGTATCAGGCTATTTTTGCCCATATTAATCTTATATTATATATTATAATTATTTCATATTAATCTTGAGTACTTACTGAGAGAAGTAGAGACATGCTGCAACCATCTTTTCTCCTACAAGGTTTTAGTTTTTTTTTTTTTAATTATATGAGATGCAGTTTTGAGATTCACTCCAGTGCCTGGATGCCTGCTGTGGGCGGAGCTATAATAAATCAACAGCAGATTAAGAGAAAGACATGCACATTGCTTGTCAAAGATCAAAACTTACCAGTATTTTCTATGAAACAGCAATTGTTTTGTGTTTCTGACATTTGAATAAACTTTTCATAAAAATGAAACATTTGTGATTTGTAAAATATACACTATGGAAAATATTCTATGAAAAATGAAATATAATTTATGTGTTATTTACTACAGTTCATTTTTTCAGTTAACTAACAAAACTTTATAACACTTACTCTATTCTCCTCCCAGTTAATTTTACACTTAATCTCATATATCTTGGGGGAAGTTGATGAATTGACATGTTGTAAATCCAGCAGCTCTATTTTTAAAAAATGCAGCGCATGAGGTTGCATTGTGTCATGTGATAAACCAAATATGTCATCATGGAAATATAAAAATATATGAAAATAAATATATAAACTCAGAATTATTAGCCCCCCTGAATTATTAGCCCCCTTGTTTATTTTTTCCCCAATTTCTGTTTAATGGAGAGAAGATTTTGTCAACACATTTCTAAACATAATAGTTTTAATAACTCTATTTTTATAATTTCTAATAACTGATTTATTTTATCTTTGCCATGATAACAGTAAATAATATTTTACTAGATATTTTTTCAAGACACTTCTGTACAGCTTAAAGTGACATTTAAAGGCTTAACTAGGTTAATTAGGTTAACTAGGCAGGTTAGGTAATTAGGGTAATTAGGCAAGTTATTGTATAATGATGGTTTGTTCTGTAGACTATCAAAAAAAATTAGTCTAAAGGGGCTAAAAATATTAACCGTAAACAGTTTTTTTTATTTAAAACTGCTTTTATTCTAGCTGAAATAAATCAAATAAGACTTTCTCCAGAAGAAAAAATATCAGACATACTGTGAAAACTTCCTTGCTCTGTTAAACATCATTTGGGAAATATTAAAAAAAGAAAAGAAAATTTAAAGGGGGGCTGATAATTCTGACTTCAACTATATATATATATAATTATATATAATATATAATATAATTAAAACATTTTAAACATTTTAAAAGCACAGGTGTCAGAGAGAGTTAAATAAACTGTGGATGGACAAGGTCAACTTCCAAAAAAAAAAAGTGGCCTAATGTTTAGAGACTTAGAATTGTGATCGAAAGGTTGCAGGTTTGAGTCCCGACAACTGCAGGGATTGTAGGTGTTGTGAGTTAATAACTACCTCTCACTCCCCTCAATACCCTGATACCATGACTGTTCTTGCTCTCTCCATCCGCTTGTTAAGTCGTGATGTATTGGTGATGTATGGAAGCTGCTACTCATTTGAGTTGAGAAAATATTTGTTTATGACCACTATTTAGTCATATCACTCATTAAAGTGAATTTTATCTAAAATCATGGTGAACACAAGTCTCTGGACTTGCTGCATCATAGACACCAATATTTTAACAATTTATAAAAAATGTATCACTTTCTGGCCATCTGATAATAGGCATAGATATATACCATCACTGGCCACTTTATTAGGTACACATCAAGACGATCTGCTGCAGTTCAAACCGAGCATCAGAATGGGGAAGAAAGGTGATTCTAGTGACTTTAAATGTGTCATGGTTGTTGAGACGGGCTGGTCTGAGTATTTCAGAAACTGCTGATCTACTGGGATTTTCACACACAACCATCTCTAGGGTTTACAGAGAATGGTCCGAAAAAGGGAAAATATCCAGTGAGCGGCAGTTCTGTGGGTGTAAATGCCTTGTTGATGCCAAAGGTCAGATGAGAATGGCCAGACTGGTTCCAGCTTATAGAAAGGCAACAGTAACTCAAATAACCACTTGTTAAAACCAATGTATGCAGAAGAGCATCTCTGAACCTCTGTCGAACCTTGAGGCGGATGGGCTACAGCAGCAGAAGACCACAGTGGATGCCACTCCTGTCAGCTAAGAGTAGGAAACTGAGGCTACAATTCACACAGGCTCCCCAAAATTGGACAACAGAAGATTGGAAAAAAGTTGCCTGGTCTGATGAGTCTTGATTTCTGCTGCGGTAGAGTCAGAATTGGGCGTCAACAACATGAATGCATGGATCCATCCTGGCTTGTATCAACAGTTCAGGCTTGTGGTGGTGGTGTAATGGTGTGGCGGATATTTTCTTGGCACACTTTGGACCCATTAGTACTAATTGAGCATCATGTCAACGACACAGCCTATCTGAGTATTGTTTCTCACCATGTTCATCCCTTTATGACCACAGTGTACCCTTATTTTGATGGCTACTTCCAACAGGATAACGTGCCTTGTCATAAAGCGTGAATCATCTCAGAATGGTTTCTTGAACACAACAGTGAGTTCACTGTACTCAAATGGCCTCCACAGTCACCAGACCTCAATCTCAATTTTGAAACAACTTTCCAAGGCATACATACAATTAGTATGCATAATACAAATCGTTTTTAGCACAGGGTCAATAATTTGAAGAATCCAACTCTTTAACACTGTAAATGACTCTAATGCAAACATTTTGTGATATTCCTCTTCCTATAAAAAAGTAAGTCTTTTTTTTGTCCACAAAAAAACTAAAGAAATTCATTATAAGGACGTTACCTTTAGAATTTTGTGCATGTGAAGCACTTTATGATGCATTTACAATCATAAAAGTGTGTGTGTTTAGAGCTTTGCACTGTCTTGTTATATGGAATTTTCAGTAACAGATCATTCAGTGTTGTACTAAAAACGAAGAGCAGACAAGTTTAGAACAACATGTGGGTGAGTAAATAATTCAGGATTTCCATTCTTCCTGTCCACTTGAGTGGAGGTCTTTAATTACCTTGATCACTTCATTGATTTTCAAGTTGTTCTGTCCACCTACGAACCTCTTGATTAAATTAGCTCAACAGATCAAAAAATAAGCATGAGGCAAATTGCTAATCAATTTTTTTATTAACTATGGTACATCTGTTGGACTGCTCCATTATTGACTGAAAATAAAATCATCCGAGTTAGCCAAAAATGTACTGTAAACGATAAAGTAGTCACTTGTCAAGTGCAGAACCTAAAATTGAGAAAATGAGACAGTCTGCCGTCATTAGTGACCTTTACAGTAGAAGCGAACCTAAACAATTGCGTGACCTTCATTATGTAACCACTGAGTAAGCAGGAGTGTACTGAAGTGAATTATAAAGTATTGAACACTTTCGTCAATGCATTTTCTTCTCCATCCCCACTGACACCTTTGTGTTGTGCTAATTCTCCCTCATTTTGTGATTTAATCATGTGGCCCACAGTTTATTCCCACATGAAAAGATTTTCTGGAGAGACAATTATGACTTTCTTTTATATACATACATAGCTCCTTATGTTCTTTTCATAGCTTTCCACAATGCCCTGTTGAGCACAGTGGTGGTTCATCAAAAAATTCATTTTGGTTTCCCTAGTACAAAACCTAATGTAGCCAATTATCCGGAGGAAAGTCACATTTGTCACAGCTCCAGTGATTTGAACACTTCATATTGGAATGTGTGCGCCTATAGGTGGGCGTAAGTTAAGTATACTATAAAACTCTAGCAAAGGTTGTCTGGTTATATAACATCTGCAATTAGACCAAGCGAAAAGAGGAGGGCGATCTAAATATATATGCTAACCAAACCAGCTACATATATGATTCCAAACTTTTAGCAACTTTCTCAAGAGCTGAAAACACATTTGAAAATGCAGTGCTAGTCATTCATTTACTTTCCTTCGATTTAGTCCCTTATCTATCAGGGTTCGCCACAGCAGAATGAACCACCAACTATTCAAGCATAAGTTTTACGCAGTGGATGCCCTTCTAGCCACGACCTAGTACTGGAAACACACTCATTCACACACGCACTCTTACACTATGGGCAATTTAATTCATCCACTTGACCTATAGCGCCTGTCTTTGGACTGTGGGGGAAACTGGAGAACCCGGAGGAAACCCACGCAAACATGGGGAGAAAATGCAAACTCGACACAGAAATGCCAACTGGACCCAGCCAGGACTTGAACCAGTGACCTTCTTGCTGTGAGGCAACTGTGTTAATCACTGAGCGACCGTGCCGCACTTAAAATGCTAAATGACAGATTCTATTTGTTTTAAGAAATTATCAATTCAATACTAAACTAAATTAATAATTTAGTAATTTTTAAAGTGAATTTGGGGGGTCACTACGTTGCAATCTACAATATGTACGACTATAATACAGGTAAAAAATGCAAAAAACGTGTGATGCCCCACACTTTGTTGTTGTTGTTGTTGTTGTTGTTGTTGTCATGTATGTGTCTTCAAATGCAAATGTAGTGCTGCTTCCCCTTTTCAGAAGAGGGTGGTGCATTTACATATAGGAAACTGCCAAAAGCATCTGTTTCATTTAAATGACATCAGTCGACATCACAGATTTCTGTGCTGTTAACCTGAATAGCAACATTTTTAAAAAAAGATAAAAAGAACATCACTTTAATAGCTTCATTTATTTTCTCACTCAGGGGAGGAGCTAAGCTAATAAGGCAGATTCTGTCAGCAGTTTTGGGTGGGGCCTAATACAATTTGATTTCACATTCAAGTACATTTCATAGCAGACAATAGCCAGGTTTCCATCTATTACATTTTTTATTTTGAAAATAGATAGATAGATAGATAGATAGATAGATAGATAGATAGATAGATAGATAGATAGATAGATAGATAGATAGATAGATAGATAGATAGATAGATAGATAGATAGATAGATAGACAGACAGACAGATAGCGTGTTGTTAGCATGATTCTAGTATGGACTGGAATGTTGCATGATTCTAGTACAAATTAGTATCAAAATATTTACCAATAAATGTTAACAAAATATGTTTCAGTTGAACTTTAGTGCATACATTTTATATTGCTATTTTAGACATCTCAAAACCTACTTGGTAAATAAGGTGCTGGAGCTTTGATACACTTATTTGAGTCACATGATGCATTTTCAGTAGCACACTGGTAAAGCATTTTGGCTCACCAGTACAGATGTGAAGCTGTAAACACTACATCATCATGAGCACTTCCAGGAGTGCCAATGCAAATGTCTTGTATTGTGCATCTGTCATCAACAAGGACCTGGAGAACAATAGATGTCCACCCTTTGTGATTGATGTAATCATGTAGCCTTCTGTTGGTGGGGGTAGAATAGGCAGGTGCCTTATGTGTGTCCCATCCAGTGCACTGTAAAACTGTGGCACAGGATATACTATGGAATTATGGCAGACCAATGGTGAACTTTACCACGTAAGGTTTGTTCTTTCAAGCTGAATCAGATCAGGCTTATTTATGCCATCATATTTTAAACATTTTGTACAATTATTTGTGAAATTGAATCATTAAACTGTTTGACTATTGTTTATTTTTGAAGAAATGGGTGGGAGTAATTTTGCGGGACTAGCCTATGCTGATCACACTGGTGTGATCATGTGTGAAAGGATTAAAATCCATTAATGCATGACAAGCCGTTAATTATTCTGTGGTCATATGTCAAGTGAAAGACAAGTTAAAACTAGTTTTATTCTTTGCAGTGCAATATTTGACCGAATTTTCATCAAATATGGCATGTTAGATCTCCTAGTCCCCACTTTAAATTAATCACAGACAGAGAGGGAGAGATCAGCGCATGTAAATGATTTATCTAATAGCTTTTAGTAACGTGTTAGCTACATCTTTGCAAATATTTTTAAACATATTTGTGAGCTTGTTAATTGCCATCGGCTCCCTGGTGAATAGCATGTTGGTGTCTGTAACATCACACAGATGAATGAGGACTCTGCAACTGTCGCTGTTACTATGGTTACTATTAATGTTTGAGGGAGGTGCATCAATTTATAGCTTTTTGAACTACTGTATGATCAAAACTGATTGTAACCAAAGAGCTTAGAATGACCAAGAGGCGACAAGATTCCGCCATTTTGAAGTGAAAGTGATCAGCCGTCTATTGGATCTTATTTTTGTCGCGATGGCAAACAGCTGCTTTGCTTTTTATTTCTTTATTTAAAAAGCGCATTAAAGCTGAGATACAACATGAAAGACAACAATACAACACTTACAATCACAATCTTCAGCACTTTTAATAGTTTATTTTACAGACTTATAGTATGCTGTTGCTCTATTGGAATTTTCATTCCAAAATGGCCACCGTGCCATTTAGTGGCTGTTAACCAAATCGCACATGCATGTCGCCTCTTAGTGATTCTATGCCCATTGTTGTAACTACCTTTTTTTGATGTTGCTGCACATCTTTTAGCCAATCAGAATCAAGAATTCGAATTTTGAACAGAAAATGGAATTAAAACTTGGCATGGAAACGGCTTCAGGGCAAATTTCCGTTGGGATACATAAAAGCTTTGGTAAAAGGTTGTAGATGGCAAACGTTGCAGATGTTTGTTTTTTCTTGCACATTCCCTTTGTCGATAATAAAACAACAGAAAAGCTAGATGAAAACTTGGATATTGTTTATGATTTACGGCAAATTTAGAAAATGCCTAGGATTTTATGTGTAGAATTTTGAAGTATGCTGATAATTCAGCTGTTTTAGTTCCGACTGACTTCTATAGTCCTCTGACTCTATTTTGTTATAGTCTATACTATTGAAATCAATGGGAACTGAAGCAGCTGAATTACCAGCCTTCTTCAAAATGTCACCAATAAATAGAACAAAAGGAGTTATATTAGTAAAAATAAAATCTAAATATTATGTTAATACTTTAATTTGATTGTTCCCTAGACTTTCTGTACACTACAAGTACTTTTACAACTCTTGTCAACAAGCAGTCATGATTGTCTATTGATCAATCGATTGATTGATTTTATTCATTGACTGACTTTTTTGTGAACCTACTGTAGCAACATGCTAGTATGCAGTTAATACTCAATGACTACAAGTTGGCATGAACTTGCAAAGTTAATTATACTGCTGTTAACACAATGTCATGTTTTATAAACAAGTTTGGGGAGGAGCATGCGCAAAGGTTTCAACAATTCAAACACATAATTGACAATCATTATCCCTATAAATACCAAACTCGTCCAACCTGCATTATCTCACGACTTTAGCATTCCTCCACCACCCCAACACCAGTAAAGTCTAGATCGGATACGTGGCCGGCCGGAAGTGCGATATGCACATTAATATAGCTGCATTTTTTTATGACACTGTATAACAATAATTAATATTTTTACAGTACTGTTACGGTTGGGTTTAGGGTTGGGGTGGGGGTAGGCGTTAAAAAATACAATTTATTCGGTAATTTAATCGATAACATAAATAGTACTCGGTACAACAACTGTTTTTACATTACTGTGACGGTTGGGTTTAGGGTTGGGGTGGGGGTAGACGTTAATAAAATACAAAAAATGTGAAATTTAATAAATATAATAAATAATTCTCTTTAACTTCCGGCCGCATCCATATCCGATCTAGCAACAACCCCCAACACCTCACTTCTTAAACACTAATCTACCTAGGGGGAGCGTTCTGGGGCTGAGCTAACCACTTCACTGGAACCCCAACCTCTGTCCCTTTCCCAACAAGGCGAATAACACAAGTTGGTGTCTCTTTCCTGAGCTCAGAGCCCACTCACTGGACAGCATGCCAAATATGCTTTATTCTTCAAACATCTGTAAGTGTGAACTCGTAAAGTCCAAAAATGACCATCAAAAAAGTGTATTCTATTTTAGGTATATAGAGTATGTGTATTGTATATAAATCCATATTAACTGACTTTCTTTAGGCTTATTCCTTGCTTTTTTCAGGGGTCGCCACAATGATTGTTTGTGCACAGCAGACACCCTCCCAGCTGTAACCCATGTACTAAGAGTACAACTCTGTGTTCACCTACACCGCATGTTTTTGCACTGTGTCAATGCATATTTTAGATATAAATTAATATATCCCATATGATATGCAGATTATATAAATTATACACATGATTTCCCACAGTTTGTTCCCATGTTACATCATGTGAACTCAGTCTCTTATAGAAAGTCCCAGCTGTACTTTGAAAGCTTCATGGCTCTCCTCTCAAAAAAAAAAAAGTTCCTGTTTCAAAGGACTTGCCTTCACAGTCTCCCTTTATGCACCTCTTCATCGGAAGATCGTTTCATTTTTAACAGTCTTTAAACGTTGAACACTGAAGCGAGATTTTTGAAGATGGTGCGTGTTTTATACAAAATCCTAAAGCACAAGTCACATCTAAAAGCTGCTCCCTTTTAAATGAAACCTCCATATAACTCAAAAGAATCCTCTTTTTTCAAAGGCTTGTCTGACGTTTAAGACGTTTCCTCGCTGTTGTCATGATAAACACTTCCACTAGTCATTCCCTAGCTCTGGTTAACATGACCGCATCTTCTCATGCCCATATGGTGTCATTGAACATGAAATATGATTATCGCTCATCAAAGTGAACAGTATAGCCCATGGCCTATTAAAACCTATGCTCTTGAAAGTCAAGTATAATGTGGTGTAGTTAAAACTCAAGCATCACGTATGTTTTTATGGGACAGTTGGAGTATTATTATTATTATTATTATTATTATTATTATTATTATTATTATTATTATTATATTAATTCTATATTATATTAAGTTATAACATTATTATTATTATTATTATTATTATTATTATTATTATTATTATTATTAATAATAATATTATTTATTTATTTATTATTGTTGTTATTGTTATTATTATTATTATTATTATTATTATTATTATTATTATCATTATTATTATTATTATTATTATTATTATTATTATTATTATTATATTAATTTTATATTATATTAAATTATAACATTATTTTTATTATTATTATTTAAATCATTGTTATTATTATTATTATTATTATTATTATTTTATTTTATTTTTATTAATTATATATTATATTGCATTATAATGCATTATTATTATTATTATTATTATTATTATTATTATTATTATTATTGTTGTTATTATTATTATTATTATTATTATTATTATTATTTATTTTTTATTTATTTATTTTTTTATTAATTATATATTATATTGCATTATAATGCATTATTATTATTATTATTATTATTATTATTGTTATTATTATTATTATTATTATTATTATGAATAATATTATTATTATTATAATTATTATTATTATTATTATTATTATTATTATTATTATTATTATTGTTATTATTATTATTACTGTTATTAGTGTTATATATTATATTAAATTATAACATTATTATTATAATTATTATAATAATAATAATTATTATTATTATTATTATCATTCTTCTTATTTTTTTATTATTATATTAATAATATAAATTATGTATTATATTGCATGATAGTGCATTATTTTTATTGTACATTTTTATAACATTTATCATGTAATAAATTAAATTATAACATATTATTATTATTATTATTATTATTATTATTATTATTATTATTGTTATATTGATAATACAAATTAAATATTATAAATCACAAGTCACATCTAAAAGCTGCTCCCTTTTAAACGAAACCTCCATATAACTCCGAATAATTTTTTTCAAAGGTTGTCGACTGATGTTTAAGACATTTCCTTGCTGTAATCACGATAAACACTTCCACTAGTCATTCCCTAGCTCTGGTTAACATGACCGCATATTCTCCTGCCCATTTTGAACATGAAATATGATTATCGCTCATCAAAGTGAACAGTATAGCCCATGGCCTATTGAAACCTATGCTCTTGAAGGTCAAGTATAATGTGGTGTAGTTAAAACTCAAGCATCATGTATGTATTTATGGGACAGTTGGAGTGGGTTGAAGGCTAGGCTTATCGGTCTATTGTCCTAGTTTCCAGCTGCAGGCGTTCTGAGCAATGCCTCTGCGTTCTTCCTCTGGCACTCTGACGGATGAAAATTAAATCAGAAAGGTTCTGCGTGTACTGTAAATATGTGTTGTACCCAAACATCTATTTGGCTTAACATCTTCGCACTCCCCTCAGTTTTTTTCCCTACTGTTCTAACAGTTGCTATCATTCGTCTACAGCCTTCTAGAGATGTAATAGCAGGCTTGAAGGATTGAAATTGCTGTGTGGTGTTCAATCACAGGGAATACCTTTGAAGATCTATAAAATGCATAAACGTATTGAGAGTGGAAAACCGAATAAGAGCCTTGTACTGTATATCTCGCACCTGTAGTTTCCCCAAGGTCACAAAAGTACATTAAGTCCTAGAAAATCAATTTGTTGACGTGCCCTTCAACATTTAAACCGCTGCAATCATTCGGTTCAGCAAAAAATAAACTTCTCCACGTCAATGATTCTCTTTCCTTCCGGTCTAATTTGGGCCTCTGTCATGTTCATTTTTTTCGTCTGTCTCTGCATATAACAGGAAGTACAGTAAAAGATTACGCCATTTGACACTATGGAGGCACCTTAAATCCTTTGTCCTCTGTGGTCAAATATCACGCAGTCTGCAGTGAAACTTGTATGATTTATCGATTTGTACTCGTCTAGACGCTGCATCAGATCGCATGGTGGAACTTTAGATTTGTTGTAGTTACAACTTTCTGTTTTCATATCTCAAAATTGACATATATTGACCAAAAAAACAAGTCTCTTTATGCCAAGGACATGGAAATATAGAAAAATGGCTATAAGTACTACAGTTCGTTATGGTTCACCTTTATCAGGATTGCGTTTCCACTGCTAAAAGGGTACGAATGGTACTCTTTTGGTGGGCGTGGTGTACGACAGAAAGTTTCAGTCGACGTCATTCTCGCTTGAGGAAATGTCTACAGTAAAGCTGGACGGGTTGTTCACATATCATAACTTCTCACAAAACAGATGCTTTATACACATAAATACTTGTGTATAAATGTTCATTACTAACCTTTCTATGAACATGATTTGATTATAACTGCAGATCAATGATAAATAGCCTACTGTAACGTCTGGAATTATATAAAATAAATAAATAAATGCAACATATATGAACACATACAGACCCTTACAGTCTCTGATATGTTACCAATTACAGAAAAACTACACTCAGCATGAATTTAGTCCTTATTTAGGTCCAAAAACAACACGCAACATATAGCCCAGTCAGAGCAAACCTCTCATCTGCGTCTTTAATCTTCACCAGCACATGTATTACACAACACCTCTATTAAAATGTAATTCCATCATTCCGAGTTCATAATAGTCCACAAGATGATGATAGTTAAACATTACAGTTTGTTCATGGTTTAGGTTGCTGAAAGAATCTTTTGCTCCTTTGTTTTTTTTTGGGCTTTTCCTTTGGTTTTTTGTGCTTCACTCTCGCGTTTGTCAGTTTCTGAAAGGATCGGTTGTCAGAAGCACTTCAAAAATCACGCGCACGTTTTTATCATCAGCTCAAGAAGTTCGTTATTTCAAATATAGACATGCTGCGAACACACACGAGAAAGCAAAATTCTCGCATTTTAGGCGGCCTTATAAAAAACAATGGGGCACAGGGTAGATTCTGCTCTTCTTCTTGGCTTTGTGGCTGTTCATCAAGACAACGACAAGGTTTGTTTAAGCTCGGGTCGACCATGGTTCGTAATAATATATACATATAATAATGATGTAATGTCTTGGCTGTGAAAAAAATGACATTGTCTTTGTCTTCATTTTCCTTGTTGCATGAGCGAGTGATGTGTCTCTGTAAACCAATAGTCTTCAGTTGTGCATCTTGGTCTGCCTTTTGGTACCCTTTTGTTGTACAAGGTACCTTTTGCAAAGAGTACCCAAAAAGTGGTATGGTATAGTTCGATTTTAGGTACATTTCGACAGTGGAAACGGCCATAAAAGCGTACAGAACCGAAGCGTACCGTACCATACCGTACCATACCACTCAGTGGAAAGGGGCCATGACCAAGTTAACTAAAACAAAAAATAATAATAATAATTTTATAAAGATATAAAAGTTATACAGAATATACAGACATTCCATAATCATCATTTTGTAAAAAAAAAAAAATAAATAAATAAAAATAAAACCAATTAAGTTTTTATTTCCCCAATATTTTATGCCCTTCATTCATTCATTCATTCATTCATTCATTCATTCATTCATTCATTCATTTTCCCTACACTTAGTCCCTCGTTTATAGCAAAAATAACCACCAACAACCATACCCTTCCAGCCGCAACCCAGTACTGGGAAACACCCATATATTCTCACATTCACACATGCTCTCAGGCCCCGTTTACACTAATGCGTTTTCGTTTTAAAACTGCATTTTAGAATGAAAACGATCCGCATCCACACTAGCGTTTCACCCAGAGTTTCTGAACAACTCTCCGTCTACACCAAACCACTGAAAACGCACATCATGTGACCACACACACACACTCTGGCATGTGCTGCAGCATATCTAGCCAGATGAGAGCTGTGCACGTTGGACTGTTCATCAAGGATCTACCGCTGGATCTAATCTCACTATATTTGTTAAACGTGATATCTAATTCATCTTGTTGTCTATATCTAATGACATATCCCCCGACTTTGGTCTTTTTGAATCTGTTACTTGTTCTCAGGTAACATGTTTTGGCTGAGCGCAAAGATAAGTTAATAATTAATGTAACCAAGTACATTCTGTATATTGACTGATTGTTTGCCTTTATTTCCTATATTGTATAAACTTATTGTACGTTATATACTTTTATAATGGCCATAATTGATTATTAAAACTGATATTCAGTAAAAGAGAGGGTATGTTTTGTGTTTTCAATAAAAATGAAAGGAGGCAGTAATGTTATAGGCTCCATTTTGTTATAAATATGCATACAGTGAAGATGGCGCTCATATATGCAGCACGACGCCTCAACATTTTTGCTGTCTGTTAAGTTGTTAATATCAAAATGAAAATAGCAGTTCCTTATATCATGTTTTCATTTTATTGTTAAGAAAGTGAAACAACGTACGTTTCCAAGATGATGTGAATGAGGTTATAAAGTACACTGTTCCCTTTGAAGATTTACCTGACATGTCCTCGGGAGTCTGTTTTCCATATCAAACTTGCAAAGTCTGAACTTACAAGGAGAGGATGCAGGACTGAACTGTGTGTAGGCTACTTAATATTGAAGAAAAGTAATCCAACCAGCAAACATGGGGTCAACATGCAAACTCCACACAGAAACACCAACTGGCCCAGCTGGGACTCGAACCAGCGACCTTCTTGCTGTGAGGCGACAGTGCTAACCACTGAGCCACTGTGACACCCCCTTTTTCAGCCAATGTTTCCGGAATTTTTTTATATTATCTGACTACACAAAACTTTTCCAAGGTCTTATATGTAATAGCTAATAAATGCAAGGCCCTTCAAATGGTATTCTTTTCTCAACTATTGATAGCAGCACATCTTTATCTAATAGAATGTGTGGTGGAATGATACTGTCTAAACGCATATTCCAGACAAGCAATCAGGTATGTGGTTGTAGACCTATGGCAGCTCCAATGACTGTGGTGATGATTTGTACTTTACTGTGATATTTGTGTAATTTAAGGCTCACTAGTACTGTATTTCACTACATGTGATATATTCTCTTGCTCTCGCTCACTCCTATGATCGTTCTCTCTTTCACCTCCATGATTTCTTGGATATTGTATGTAATTCACGGGCATCAGGAATCCACTGTGAATATGTAGGAGACTCCTGGTGCTTCCGGGAGAGGTGAGAAGTCTGAATATATAAAAATGCAGTTATAGTTGCAATTATAGATGCAATTATAAAATGCAAACTATAGTTGCCAAGGAAATAATTATTATTTTCACATTAAAACATGACTGAATGATGCTAAAAATATATATTATCACATACAAAAGTAATGAAAAAAAAACTATAGAATAAAAATACTCATTGTAATGTAATATCACTTTCCATTGTATTATTTTTACTTAAATATCATCTCAATTTGGTGCTGAATTATAAGTTATTATTAGGGCCAGACGAAATCTGAGGATTTTTTTTTGCTATTTCTGCTGAGAATTTCGTTAAAAATCTGCAGATTTCTGCTGAATGATTTTGGGAGCATCATAACTAAAACCTTAATATATGAAATAAAAACTAATATCTTTTTAACTTGTATTTAATGTTTAAAATGCAAATCTAATTAGATCCACTTTATTTGGTAAACAAAGCAAATCTCTTATTATATATATATACTGAAAGAGTGAAAATATTACTTTACAAACTGCATTGTACATAAATCAGATGAACATTTTCATATTGGTCAATAATATTACAGTAATTATTAAAAAACGGAATAAATATAGATTTATGCACATTTACTCAAATAAATAAACAGAATTAATGATGGGCTAAAAATCTGCGGAAAATCAGCGAAAAATCTGCGGGATTCTGAGCGCGCAGATTCCGTGCGGGCCTAATATATATATATATATATATATATATATATATATATATATATATATATATATATATATATATATATATATATATATACATATATATATATATATATATATATATATATATATATATATATATATATATATATATATATATATATATTGTGAAAATCATACATTTACTCAGGATTTTATAATGACTAAATTGTAAAAAAAAAACAATATCAATTTATTATTATTATTATTATTATTATTATTATTATTATTATTATTATTATTATTATTATTATTGAATTTAATTATAACATTATTATTATTATTATTATTATTATTATTATTGTTATTATTATTATTATTATTAAATTTAATTATAACATTATTATTATTATTATTATTATTATTATTATTATTATTATTATTATTATTATTATTAAATTTAATTATAACATTATTATTGTTATTATTATTGTTATTAAATTTAATTATAACATTATTATTGTTATTATTATTGTTATTAATATTATCATTTTTATTATTATATTAATTATAATATTTCTATATTATATTAATTATATAGGCAGCAGGGTGGCGCAGTGGGTAGCACAATCACCTCACAGCAAGAAGGTCGCTGGTTCGAGCTCCGACTGGGTCAGTTGGTGTTTCTGTGTGGAGTTTGCATGTGTATGTGAGTGTGTGTGCAAGAGTGTGTGGGTGTTTCCCAGTGATGGGTTGCAGCCGGAAGGGCATCCACTGCGTAAAGATGTGCTGGATAAGTCGGTAGTTCATTCCGCTGTGGGGACCCCTGATTAATAAAGGGACTAAGCCGAAAAGAAAATGAATTAATTAATTATATGTTATAACATTATAATAATAATAATAATAATAATAATAATAATAATAATAATAATAATAATAATTATTATTATTATTATTATTATTATTATTATTATTATTATTATTTTTATTATTATTATTATTAATATTATTACTATTGTTATTATTATTATTATCATTATTATTATTATTATTATTATTATTATTATTAATAATAATACTGTAAATTATATATTACATTGCATTATAATACATTATAATGCATTATTATTATTATTATTATTATTATTATTATTATTATTATTATTATTATTATTGAATTTATAATAATTATATTACATATATATATATATATATATATATATATATATATATATATATATATATATATATATATATATATATATATATATATATATATATATATATATATATAAATTATATATTACAACAATATTATTATTGTCATTATTATTATTATTATTATTATTATTATTATTATTAATATTATTATTATTATTATTATTATTATTATTATTATTATTATTATTATTATTATTATTATTATTATATTACATTATGTTAAATTGTAACATTATTATTGTTATTATTATTATATATTGTATTAAATTATAGCCTTATTTTTATTATTATTATTTATTTATTTTGTATTTATTTTCTGACATACTTTTTTGACCCCTTGCTAGTAAGTGCATAGAAGGAGAGTCTGCCTCTGTCCAGTAGCAACAGTAACATGAGGTCCAACTCAGAGTTTGTGCCATAAAATTACTTGTGCTGAGAGCTATATAAATCATCAAGCAGTGGTAATTCTTTGGACGTTAATGGGCCCTGATGAATTATGAAAATAGTCTCTGTTTAGTTTACTGTCAACGCATGCAATTAAGTCTGCTCGATATGTCTTGATTGATGCCTTTTTGTCAGCACAACTGTAATGCAATGATTTTCTCAGAATGTTGGCTGAAAGGGCCGAGACAGCGGCATCTGAACACTAGCATTCATCGACTTCTTTTTCAGTCTGAAGATGCCAATAAAGTATTATGTGACTAGACAATGTGGGCCAAATTCCCAGACACAGATAAAGCCTCGGTTCTGACAAAAATATAAATAAAAAATAGCACGAATAAAGAATCACTATTAGTTGAAACTTAACCTAGAACATTGGCTAATTTGCATCTGGGAATGCAGCCCTGAAAGTTCCCCAAACACAGATGAAATCTGGCCTGCATTTGGGGAACCGTCCCAAAGTCATGTTTAGCAAAGATCGATGGTCATACTTTGCATTTAAATGTGTGAAGTTGATCAAAATTCAAGAGATCGTCCAGACACCTCGAAGACCATTTGAAAGCACCTACAGCCATTTGACCCGAGCACTTTCATCACATGCCCGTTGCCTTTCGGACTTAATGGAAGTGAGCCAGAAGCCGGTGTCGGGACAATTATGTATGGATGTGATTTTCAAGCATATGATTGGGAATCTTCTCACGGGGAAGAACAAATCTGCTTTTCCCAACACCTTGGCAAGGTGTCATATTGTGTTCCTCAGGTGTTTCGCAGTGCATATATTGAGGGCAAAGGTATGCCATGCACTGTTTTCAAAGCATTTTCTTCTATAAAAGGGAGAGATAAACGTTGAAATGCAAAGTTCAGTGAGATTCCAGCAAACTAGAATGGAAAGATAACATGGTACGCCCATGTCTTTAAGTGTGTGCAATCGATTTTTCATGTTTTTGTATGGATGGACTACCTCTTTAAACAGGGGAAAAAATGATGGACAGATTTGAGCTGATATACAATGGCCAGCATAAATGCATACACACCCCCTTTGTATAAGAAGACCTATATCCATTTCTCATTCCTCAGTGAGCAGTATACATTTGCCAGCCACTTTATTAGGTACACCTGTGCAACTGCTCGTTAAAGCAAATTTCTAATCAGCTAATTATATGGTAGAAAAGCAATGCATTTAGACATGTAGACATAGTCAAGACGATCTGCTGCAGTTCAAACCAAGCATCAGAATGGGTAAGAAAGATGCTTTAAGTGACTTTGAATGTGGCATGGTTGTGTTTGTACCAGACAGGCTGGTCTGAGTATTTCAGAAACTGCTGATCTACTGGGATTTTCACGCACAACCATCTCTAGGGTTTACAGAGAATGGTCCGAAAAAGAGAAAATATCCATTGAGCGGCAGTTCTGTGGGTGCAAATGCCTTGTTGATACCAGAGGTCAGAGGATAATGGCCAGACTAGTTTGAGCTAATAGAAAGGCAACAATAACTCAAATAACCACTTGCTCAACTGAGATATGCAGAAGAGCATCACTGAATGCACAACATGTCGAACCTTGTAGCGGATGAGCTGCAGCATCAGAAGACCACAACGGGTGGCACTCCTGTCAGCTAAAAACAGGAAAATGAGGCTACAGTTCACACAGGCTCACCAAAATTGAACAATAAAAAATTGGAAAAAAGTTGCCTGGTCTGATGAGTCTCGATTTCTGCTAGGACATTTGGATGGTAGGGTCAGAATTTGTAGTCAGAAACATGAAATCCATGCTGCCTTGTATTAATGGTTCAGGCTGCTGCTGGTGGTGTAACGGTGTGCGCGATATTTTCTTGGCACACTTTGGGCCCATAAGGGCCAAATTGAGCATTGTGTCAATGCCACAGCCTACCGGAGTATTGTTGCTGACCATGTCCATCTCTTTATGACCACAGTGTACCAATCTTCTGATGGCTACTTCCAACAGAATAACACACCATGTCATAAAGCGTGAATCATCTCAGACTGATTTATTAAACATGACAATGAGTTTACTGTATTAAAATGGCCTCCACAGTCATGAGATATCAATCCAATAGAGCACTTTTGTGGTGAAACAGGAGATTCACATCATGGATGTGCAGCTGACAAATCTGCAGCAACTTTGTGGTATCATGTCAATATAGACCAAAATCTCTTAGGAATATCTCCAGTACCTTGTTGAATCTGTGCAATGAAGGATTAAGGCAGTTCTGAAGGCAAAAGGGGGTCCAACCCGGTACTAGTAAGGTGCACCTAATAAGTGGCCGCTGAGTGTAAATGGACAATATATTGGGTGCATTTAAAAAAATATATACAAAATGATATATTCACAAAGGGATGTCACCTACCATCTTTAGGATAAGAAAAATAATGCATTTATTTATTAGCATATAACATAAAATTAAATATTTTGTAAGCCCCTGTTTGGAAATGTTTTATTTTATACAATTAAAATCAAAATTATTAGTCATTCTGTGGAACTGTTATTCTTTTTCAAGTGTTTCCCATGTGCTGTTCAATTGAGAGAAGTTTTTTCAAGCACTTTTTTAAACATATTAGCTATAATAATTAATTTAATAACTCGTTTATTTCGCTTTACCATGCAGACGATAAATAATATTTTACTACTTGTTTTGAAAGATACTAGTATTTAGCTTAAAGTACAATTTAAAGGTTTAAATATGTTATTTATGTTAACTAGGCAAGTTAGGTTAATTAGGGAAGTCACTGGACAACAGTGGTTTGTTCTGTTGGTAAAAATATATGTATTTTAAGAAAGATAATAATTGACCTTATAACAAATTATTTAAAAAAATAAAATAAAACTGCAATTATTCCAGCCAAACTAAAAGAAATAATAATGTATCCTGAAGAAATAAATATAAAATCCAATTCCACAGAAGGGCTACTAGTTTTGCCTTTAACTGTAAGAGCAATAAACCAAATTTGCATAAATATCTCATTGTATAGCATCCCACAGAAAGTATCAATATTTAAAAGATATTGGGTATGTTAGGATGTACTCGTTTATGTTGGCCACTTTGTATCAAACACTAACCATCGTATAAAAAAAAATTAAATATTGAAAGTTTACAAAGCATCGTTTAGATGACAATCGTGGTTAATTGTTCAGAATTTATGTTCTGATCAAAATGACTGAAATTCCAATTACAAAGTTCAGTGAAAGTCCAGCAAACTAGAATGGAAAGAAAACATGATGCTTCATGTAGTTAAGAGTGTGCAGTGGATTGCTCATGTTTTACTAATAGAGAAAGCACTATAACCTAGACTCGCTGCAGTGGCAGGACAGAGAAGGATGTCAGAATTGGGATACTTTATAAACTCTATATAGTCATGGTGCTGTAAGAATGATGCCACCAGACGATGCGTTGTCTCCTTCCTCACCTCCTCATCCTCTTGCCATTTCCGCCTTCAGGCTGTTTCCTCAGTCAGAACTAAAAGCATTGCACTCATGCAGGGTATTTTTTTCTCGCACACATGGACTTCTCACCTGTTCATCTGTCTATACTTTACAGTATGTAATGTAGCAATATAAACCGAGGCAAGCTGCATCTCCATATTTATAGATTCCCTTGAGAAATCTGTAACCACAGAGTATTTTTGTTTGAAAGATTTATTTTACCTTTACATTTACTTTTCATTTGACTTTAAATAAACAATTCACACAAAATGAAATGTGTGCTCATTGTTTAGTTGTGTATTTCTCATGTTGTTATATGACAAAAAATAAATTAATATAATCTTAAGCGATTAATTAATGGATGTAATGTACAATAAATGGTTCAAACTGCTACAAAAATAAAAGAAATAAAATAAAAGGAAGCAGTTCATGCCAATGCATCCCATCAATGCTTTTGTTTTCCTTCAGAGGACTCAGGCCTGTAGCCAGCCTGGTGAAAGGGGTGGTTCTTTTTTCTGAAAAACTGGACCTTTTATGAGGTTTAAATACTGCATTCAGTGACATTTTAGCACTATTTTTTACTAGCTTGTCTGATGGTCATCATAACCACACATTTTCATCATGGTCATCATAATCACACGTCACAAGATTTAGAATAAATAAACATGAAAACAATACTTATTTTTTTAAATACAAAGTTATTCCATCATATATCATTAGAAAAATGGGAATCTGTTAAAGTTTTAAATAATAAAAAACTGTAGCCTATTGTCATTTATTAGGCAAATAACAAACTGGCCAGCACATTCGACTTTTCCTAGTCAGTATTTGGGACTTCAGAATGGGAAGTCACACAGAGGCAACAGCCAACACATGATTCCACTTGGTCTTAAAGCCTTCTTCCATGGGTTATTTTCATAGGCTTTTTTTTTTTTTACTATTTATAATGGCATACCAGTCAAAATAAGAAGCTTTGTTAGTGAGGGGTGGGTTTTTCGAACCACCCGAACCCCCCTCACAGTATTAGCCACTATTATATTACTATTATGGCATATTTTTGATATTTTACATGTTCTATGGAGCTCAACGAAAGATGTTTATTGTTTGTTTGAACTACTTTCTCAAAATGAGATGAAACAACAAAATTCTGGATTTTTTTGGGGGACAAGTTAATTGTTTTATGTTAAATCAGCTTAAATTTGTAAAAACTAATATGTTAACTTAATTAACTCAACATGTTGTTCCAACCCAGTATTTTTTAAAGCATAAAGTAAATGTTTTTTAATGGCAGGAATTCACAAATTTTTGATCAGCCTTTTGAAATATTGTATATACGCCCTTAGGTATTAGATTAGATTCAACTTTATTGTCATTACACATGTACAAGTACAAGGCAACGAAATGCAGTTTAGGTCTAACCAGCAGTGCAATAGCAGCAAGTGCAGGATATAGGTATAAGTTATAAAGTGCAGTTTACATTTAAAATTACATTTATACTTTACTAATTTAATAACAAATGTGCATGATTAATGTAGTTTAATGCTGGCTAATAGTGACATGACATGTGCAGGAAAACAAATATTTACGCTCTCTTTTTTTTTTGTTGTTTATAAAGTCAATAGTATTTTCAATGACTAGTTTGTATAGTGTCTTGATTATTATTTATGATTTTTTAAAACTTTTATAATTAAATTTACTATTTAATTAAATGCATCTGTTTTCCATGAACTCATAAACCTTTCAGTTTGAATGGGAAAAGTTTATGTAAAAATGAGTTTTTGTGTTCACCTGAGGGAGAATAAATAATGACAGAATTTTCATTTTTGCATTTAATATTCCTTTATCCAATCTTCATGGCAACTCAGTGCCACAAACCCTCTGGGTGACCTCAGGCTACTCGGTTTTCAAAGCAGTTTGTTTTCCAGAAGATTACATGTGAATACGAGTTATGTTTACGAACAACATGACGAAATCCATATGACAGAATGTGAGCACTGAGAAATAAATGTGTGTTTGCCAATTACAATATTTAGACCGTTGAACAGCTTGCTGTGACGTTTTTTTTTTTTTTATAACTCATGTGGATGAGATGCTAAACATATCGTGGCTTAGACAGAAAGAGTATCCATCATGCCTGATGATTTACAGTAATAGACTTCTTCAGAGAAACTGTTGTGAAGCCATATTTGTTTTTAAACCATCTGTTGAAGCAATTACCAAAATCATACATTTTGTTTTAAAAAAGGTTTACTTGATGGGGTGTTCATAATACTGTTATGGCACCTTTATAATAATTTTTTTAAATTTAAATTAGATTTTATGCATGTTTATGACAACTGTCATTAGCTGAGTTGTGTTAAAACGCAAACATGATTTGTTTGAGATGTCTTTATGGCAACTTGACTAACAAATACAACATAACATGTATTTGTATTTCTCACGTTAACTTGACATTAGTAAGACAGCATAACCTGTCATAAATCTGTCATAAACATGATTGTTGTGAGTCGGTTAAAATTTAATATTTATCTGACAATTATTTTCAGTGGAACAAATTAAATTTGTCATTAAAAGTTCTCAGTGAAAGTGTCAGTACAGTTCAGTAGTTTTATAACAGCGCTATTTAGAGCTGGTCAATAAAATCTGTATCGGTATTTATTAATTATTATGTCAATATTGATAAAAAAAAACATTTTGGTGTGAAGTTTCAATATGAAGCACTATAAAATGTGTCTGCTATGCATGCGCCTTAGAAGCAATGCCAATAAGCTTAGGGTGTAAGATTGTCATTTGCAATGGAGGCGCGGGACTTAACGGACATATGGGAACGATGCGCACATGGTGTGCAAGTGACGCGCACGTGAAGCACGCACAGGCGCACTTAGTTGAAAACATCTCAACCTTTTCGAATTCAAATTTCAAATTCCGTGCACACCGTGATTCATGCAAGTAGAACTAACCAATCTGCTTCACACTTTGTATGGAATATACAAATTTCAGTAATAACGGCAGACTAATTACTTCCGTTAATTACACTAATTACTAATTACTTCAGTGACTGTTACTTCAGTTGAGAATAACAACACATGTGAAAATGAGCGCAGTGACTAGCAGCAGTGAGGAGATTTTAAATAAAATAGGATGTACTGTAAGGATGTCGCCAGAGTGGCTTTTTGGTTTCTTTTCTTGTGCATCCCAGCCACTAGCTCCCCATCTGAAGGATTTTTTAGCATAGGGGTAATGTAGTCATTCAACTTCTCGATTTGTAATGTTGCAATATGTAGTTGAATAATGATGCCTGGTTCCCAGATTTGTGTTGTTGACAGAGTTTGGGGTTTACTGTATCATTACTATTCACACCTTAAAGTTTGCTTTAACTGTTCAGCATTTGCACTTTACCATTGCACACACTTTGCAACATTTTATTTATCAAGTTAAAGAGTGTCTTTAACACTTATTTTTATTTTATTAGGGGATCAGATGTTTTGTTTAAATATTTTAGTTTTTCCCCAATAAAACTATTTGCCTTAGTAATGGTGGTAAATTAAAATAAAATGGTTAAACAAAATCCTAATATACAGTAATGGATTGTTAAAAATATTCAATAATTATCGATACTGAACGAGGTGATATGATATCGTGATTTTCTTTTTGCGATATTGCCCAGCCCTAGTGCTATTAATATTTAATGACAGTATATTAACAAATTCAATTTGTACCAGTGCAGTTGAGGTCAAGAAAAATAAGAATGACCCTCTTATAAAACTAATGAAACAAGTAATGACCTCGTGACGATCAAGTTTCTGACAGAATTATATGAAGAGTTATGTCTTGATGATGTCAAGTTGTCATGACAAAAACACCTCAAACCATGTCACCTTTGCATTTAAAATAACATAAGTGAGTAAATGACTCTTAATGACAGTTGTCATAAGCGTGCATAAAATCTCATTCATATTCAGGACAAGTAATGTCATGTTTATAATGGTTTCATGACAGTTCTATGATCACCCCTTCACGTAAAGTGCTATTAAAATATAGTTTGGTCCCACTTTATCTTAAGTGGCCTTACCTACTATGTACTTCAAAAATATAAATACAATGTACTTAATGTGTTCATAATGTATCGCAGAACACTTCTGGTGCTATTGAGGTGGGATATGGTAAAGTTAGGGACAGGTTTGGTTGTATGGGTAGGTTTAAGGGTGGGTTAGGTGTAAGGGATGGTCAAAAGTGTAATTGTATATAGACGCAATTACAAAACTTCATAACAGGTGTAATTACAAGCAAATATTTAATCAAGCATCAGTACAATGTATATATTTGCACAATAAGTACATTATTATTAATGAATTATTACATTTTTACACTAAATTATTGATTTAAGTGTAAGTACATATTAGTTAAGGCCACGTAATTATAAAGTGGAACCAAATGTTTTTAAATGACCATTCACAGTATATTGCTTTAATTGGAAAAACAGCAACTTTGAGTTTTAATTTTGATACACATACAGTACATCTGTCCAGAAGAGCTCTGTGTTTGGAAAATAGGCTATCAGCACACATCTAATCCATCAAGTCAAAGCACTCTCAGATGGATGCATTAGCTGGAGAATGCTCTCCGCAGACTCAGTAAAGCTCCATGGGACGGGAAAGACTTAAATGAATTACCGTTAACCGATCAGATGGAATTCTGATCTGTTTCTGGCTTTAAAATTGTTCTGAGAGTGGAATCCAATTTGAATGATGAATTAGTTAACCCGCTGAGGAACAGTTGTGCGCATCTTCCGGCCTTTGAATTCAGCAGATTCTCCCACAAATCCGATGAAGCTGTTTTGTGGAAAAAACTGCACACTAAGGCTGTGTCTCAATCAGCTCCTTTGTTCAGTCCAGTGATCAGGGAGTCAGCTATTTTAAGGGCTGTCTCAATTGCAATTTTTTCCTTTCCACTGCACTGAATCATTCATTCCCTAAAAAGTTTTTTGCATAGTGGGTGCAAACCATGAAAATCAGGGAGTGTAAATGTGCACTATGCACCCTTAACGGAAGTTCGGAAACCCAAAACATGAATTACGTGAACCAAATCAACAAACTTACAGTAACGACAAATGAGCCCTTTGGACGAAGAACCACTTAAGTCCATATTTTCAAATTTTGAGTAATACGATTTTTTCTTTTCATTTGGATTGGGAACATTATAATATATATTTTTATTTTACTTGAAGATAGACAACAAAAGCTTCTCAATTCTAGGAGAAACCATTATTCAGTGTCAGTATTACAAATCAAAATTATTTATTGTGGTTTATATTTCTCAAATGTGGAAGAATGGTATATGTCCAGCTCATCACTTTAAAACAATAAAGATCTGATTCCTTTATCTTGGTTTTAACACAGTAACAGAAACTTCAGGTTAATATTAAGCATTTATTTCAAGTGTATTATTATTATTATTATTATTATTATTATTATTATTATTATTATGTAAAAACAGAAAATAGAGTATGAACAATGTACATAGACCTTCTTACAGTACAGGGAAAAACAATCGTTTATTAACAATAAACAATAAATAATTAAATAAATCTTTATCATGATGGGCATAGTCTCTGAACTTTTGATCACCTCTTGTATGTTTAGATAACTCAAATAGTGAACCTTGTCATTTATTTAGAACAGCTAGCGTAGTGTATACTTCAAACTGTTCTCGCGCTCTGCCCTCCACTCTCGCGCTCCGCTTACAATTTAAATCCTTCCATTTGATCATGTCAGCTCTCCTTTTTTTGTGGAGGATTTGCCTTTAATGTCCGAAGAGGACTTGACAGCAAGTGGCATCTCCTTTGTTCTTAGTGGACATAAACATTTTTTCTGCGTGAAGCTATTTTAATGTTTAAAATGCAGACTCTTGCTGGTGTGGAGATATCCCCAAAACGTTTCTGTTCACGCATACAATTAATGTCACATGGCTATCTAATTTTTTTTTGGACTTATACGGTTGGTCGTCGCACACACTCAAGTGAGAAGTTATTTGTAAAAATAAACTGTTTTTATTTATACAGTTGAAATTATTCACCCTCCTGTGCAGTTTCTTTAACAGAGCAAGGAATTTTTCACAGTATTTTCTATATATTAGTTTTCTTTCGGAGAAAGTCGTATTTGTCTTATTTCAACTATTTTAAGGTCAATAATATTAGCTCCCTTGAGATTTTTTTTCGATTGTCTACAGAACAAACCACTGTTATACCTGTACAATGACTTGCCTAATTACCCTAACTTGCCTAATTAACCTAGTTAAGCCGTTAAATGTCGCTTTAAGCTGAATACTAGTAACTTGAAAAATTTTGTCAAATATTATTTATTGTCATCATGGCAAAGATAAAAGAAATCAGTTATTAGACATGAGTTATTAAAACTATTATGTTTAGAAATGTGTTGGAAAAATCCTCCCTCTCATAAATAGAAATTGGGGAAACTATACAGTTGGCTAATAATTCAGGAGGGGTAATAATTCTGACTTCAACTGTATTTAACTTGAACAAACAGCTAGACTAGAACAATCAAGAACAATCTAGCAAAAACATATACTTGTTTATTGGTTGAAATGCTGCTACACTCTCCGAAATAAAGGTACAGGAGCTGTCACTGGGGCAGTACCTTTTCAAAAAATGCATATTTGTACCCAAAGAATACACATTGGTACCGCAAAGGGGCATATTAGTACCCAAATGTACCTAAAAAGTACCTTTGAGGTACCATTATGAACCCTTTAGGTGCAAATTTGTACCTTTTGAAAAGGTACTGCCCCTGTAACAGCTCCTGTACCTTTATTTCGGAGAGTGTAGTATATGAAAAAATTTACTTCATATAATAAAAACTTCATACAATTAATATATGAAAAATATTAGTTTGTTGTTTATAATTTTCACTTTTGATTTTGTACGACAAACACTCTCAAATTTGTAGTGATCCATGCTCATCACTGCCCTTCCAATGCCTAAAGTAATGTACACGACCTACTCATCCATGACCTCGGAAGCTGATTGAGATGTACCCTTATGCTGATGATACACTGGGCAACTTTTTAAGCAATGTTTGAGAAATGATGCAGCTGATTTGAATGTTATCACTCGATTAAATGGGTTTTATCCAGCCTAATCTCATGAGAAAACATGAGTATTTTACGTTTTGTCAGTTTAGTGGCTAATTCGTACAAATTCGTTCGAGTTCAGTCATACTAAATTGTACGATTTTAAAAAGGAGGCGTGGCACCTAACCCCACCCCTAAACCCAATCGTCATTGGGGGATGAGCAAATCGTACTAAATTGTACGATTTAGATCGGATGAATTCATACGAATTAGCCACTAAATCAAAACGTTACGAATTGCCGTGAGATTGTGTTGGGTTATCAGTGGTTATTAGCTGATAGATATGGTTCAGTAGGGGCCTTCTGCTCCTACTGGTAGGCTCAGAAGGCTGTTATCATCCATCCACATGGTTAAATAGCTATAAATCACATATGGCTGTGGAAGTTAACAAGAATTATTTATATAATTTATTACATTTCACATTAATTGTATTTTATTAACGTCTACCTCTACCCTAACCCTAAACCCAACCATCACAGTAATGTAAAAAACAGATCTGGATCTGGAGTCTTCTATACAAGTATGGCTGATTAACCATGTGGATAGATTATAACAGCCTTCTTAGCCTACCAGTAGGCACATAAGGCCCCTACTGGCCCATATCTATCAGCTGATAACCACTTATAACACCCATTCAATCGTGTGATAACATCCGAAGCGGGTGAATGATGCCATGAATGGGGAACCAGGTTTCCCATTCTTAATAGAAAAATAGCCAAGCAACATCGCTCTGCAAAATTGCCCACCCAAAACGCTTCCCTGTGTATTATCTGCATTAGATTGTTCTACTATGTTGGATACGAGCAATGGTTCATGAGCAGTTGGCATTGCCCGCATTCTCCACCATATGACATGAAATATTTCATTCCCGCTTGTGTTAGTGAGTCAGTCCTAGATCTGTTAGATTGTAGATTTGATGCCTACATCGAGTTCAGAGCGTTGCCAGCCTTCTGGAGCTGATAATATTCCGCCACCACCTAACCAGCCTCAAGCTAAGGAGAGAAATCCCAAGCTCCCACAAGCCATTGAACAGATTCCAGTGTCCACCCCCCTCCATTTCTGCCTTTTTCCACCGAGAAGGGCCAGAGAAGCTATTTTATCTACAAAATTGCTCTAGAAAATCTTAAAGCTCCATGAAGCACGATGTCTTTTGGCAAAAATGTCAGCTGTTTAGATTTTTTTCTCATATAAACACTTGCAAACTTCTTTAATAGCACTACATGATTTTATCTGTTAATAGTTTTATTAGGCGACAATGTTGGATAAATGGAAATCAGTTGGAAGTGGTTACATAAGCTCAACTATTTTTTTTAAAGCAATGCACTTTTCCGATGACCCTTGTGATACTGCCGATATTCCCCTTATTGTAAAAGCCATCCTGGGGGTGTTGACCTATATACTGTAACTGCGAAGAGTTCTGCATCACTGCCCCTTCCCAGCCAATCCATTACGATATGTTTTCTGTCAAAGGAGTGATCTCTAACTAGACTGCATCTGAGATATTTTTCTCTATTTCTGGGTTGAAGCATGTGCCCACATTTAGAATGTTGGTGCGAAGTAACCTGGCAACCGTAATCTGCAATATGTGGCGCTCCGTGAGAGAAATGATCTCTCGCAGTCGGAGCGGTGATGCACGACACTGGAAAGATTCATGTTAATAGAGCGCTGGTCGCTGCTTTGACACGTGAGTGAAGGAAAGACATGGAGGACAGCCGATACTGGGTCAGCCACTCATATCCAATCCTCTTGCTAAAATTGTTACCTCTGGAGGGGAGATTACAGATGTAAGAGCCAATGATAGGGTTTGGGGTTCGAATGGGACTCGAGCGGATGCCAGATGATGATCTAGTTAAACCTCTTTCCAAGTGAAAACAGAGTAGAAGCCTGTTTTTATTTACACTCTGCTCCCGTTTTGGCATTTTAATTATGTTTGTTTACCTCGGTGGCGCTTGGGGTTTCAAAAGGTCTGTTTTCCTGGTATGTGTCAGGATGATTGATGACTGTTGGTTGGGTTATTTTCTGACTGAGATGTCACACTTTTGATTTAATGTCCATTAAGTCAAGAAATGGGAATTTGCCTATTTAAAGGGATAGTTCTCTCCAAAATTGTTAAATTTATTCATAATTTAGTTACTCACATGTGGTTCCAAACCTTTGAGTGTCTTTCTTCCGTTGAATGCTAAAGAAGATATTTTGAAAAATGCTGAAAACTTGTAGAAGTTGACGTCTATAGTAAGTAAAACAAATACTACGGAAGTCCAACATATCATCTTTTGTATTCAACAGGAGTAAGAAACTCATAAAGTTATAAAACATAAAAAAGCAAGTACTTTAATTTTTAGTTTTGAGTGAAATATTCCTATAAAGTTGAGCTTGATACAATTTATAACATACTATTTATTATGAATGCCCTTTTGATTTTCATCAGAAAGTTATCTTGTAAAATATTAGTGTTCTTTAGTTAAAGTAATGTATTCCTTTCTAAACATTTGTGGCATTGCATGAGGCGTTGCATGTGCTCACAAAACTTCCTTTTCCCCTTCTGAATTTTGTTCTCTCGTTAACGTTACATTCTCTCGAACATTTATGCGTTCCCTCTAGAAACTTTCCACTCACTTGTGAATTATTTGCATTCTCCTGGCAAACTTTGCATTCACTCACACACATTGGAATCCATCATTTGTGTTCTCTAGTTTCACATTTTGTGTTCTTACTGTATTTTACATTTGCTTGAAAAAGTTTTGTTTAGGACTGGACATTATTTGGATATATCTACTTGAAAGTCAAGAAAAAAGGTAAAAAACAAAAATCTAAATACGAAGAAAATTGCATTTAAAATTGTTCAAATGATGTGCTTAGTAATGCACACAATTTAAAAAAATTAGTTTAAATATATTTAAATAATATAAAGCAAAATATTTAAAGGGCACCTATGATAAAAATCATCTTTTGTAAGCTGTTTGGACAGAACTGTGTGTAGGTATAGTGTTTCCACAGTCATACTGGTGTGATATAAGACAATATGTATCTTTTTGATATTTCCTGATGTTAAAAAAAGGATTAAAATCTATCCCATTTTGAGGCCCACTACAATATGACGTAGGAATGCAGTTTCCCCGACCACCGAATTGATTGGCAGCCGCGCATTAACATGTCTATGTAGTATCGCGTATAATCATATAAACAAGACAGAACATGCACAAAGCAACTGGGATTAAAAGATCTGTTCAGCTCTCTGTGATTATCAATCAACGAGTTTTACAAGTTTAAAATGTGTTTAAAACAGTGCATGTTTGTAATGAATTACAGTGATTTTACCGTCTTTATCAGCACAGCCGCATAGTGTCAGTACAATTATAAAAGAAGAAGCTGCAATACCAGTTTGTGGATGCTTAATCAAGTTCATTTAGTACATTAACATAACGGATATCCATACAGCTGTGAATATATCAATGTATCCTGTCACGTGCCATGCAAAAACCATGTGTGTGTGTGTGTGTATGTGTGAGAGAACTTTGTAATGACATTGTGTGTGACTTATCGTGGCAGAAAGGCTTAAATTAACTCCACAACAAATACATCAAATAATCATTGGGAAAGTTTATACAAACATTACGTGAGATCTGCTTCCTTCATGTCTGTCATTGTGCTGTTTATCTGACACAGCCAAGGTGAAGATTGAGGCACACTCTGACAGGCACATGGGAACAGTGGGTGGGGAGAACTAGCATTAAAGACACAGGCCACAAAACAGCTACAATGTGTTCAGAGCAGAAAATCCAATATTCTAAAAGGTATAAAAAATAATCTGTTATGTGTTTTAAGATGAAACTTTACAGACACATTGTGGAGACACAAAAGACTCTCTTGAAATCTTGAAATAGGGGTAAAATAGGTGCCCTTTAATGAAACATCATCTTAATATTATAATGTTTTTGATAATTCTGACCTATACAATGTTGTTTTGGCTATTGACAAAAATATAGCAATGCATTTTAGGACTGTTGTTTTGTCCTGTTAGATATATTTTTGTCCAGGATCAGAATTTTTCCTAGTTAACAATTGCATTTTAGTTAACAAATTAATGCTATCCCCCAAGAAATTTTTCACAAGAAATTTTGTTGACTTACAAAGCTATTGTGTTCACTTAAGTTTGCAAATATATCGGACATCTTCAAGAAATGTTCTTGCAAAACTATTGCATTCCCCCTATAAACGTTGTATTCTCTTTCAATACACATTGTTCACTTGAAAATGTTGTTGTGTCTACTTATATCTTTTATTCCATGGCAACATAACTTCTAAATAAATGAGCATAACATACTAAGAATCGCTTCATAGCTGAAATTAGTCCTTTTTAAAATGATGTGAAAGTCATCTTTTCCATATGTTGGCATTGTCTGCCGCGTGCCCTCTTCCTCTTTCTGTTGCTTTCAAACATTTATGCGTTCCCTCAAGAAACTTTCCATGCACATGGCAAACTTTGCATTCACTCACAAACATTGTAATTCATCTTTTGTGTGCCTTAGTTTCACATTTTGTGTTCTTATTTATTTGCTTGAACATTTTTTGTTTAGGGCAGGGCATTATTTGGATACATCCATTTGAAAATACAGAATTTGGTGGGGGTAAAAAAAAATCTAAATACTAAGAATTGAAAGTTTTTTAAATTATGCTCTCAGCAAGGCACCCTACTAATAATTAAAAATATATATATTTAAATAATATAAAACAAAATACTAATAATCATTTAATGCGAGTATTTAGTTTAGTTAATTCACTTTAAAAAAATAGTTTCTGAATTAAAATGATTGTAGATGAATCCCGCATGCAATGAGAGAATGCAGGAACAGTCAGAAAGGAAGATGCGCTGCCATTTGTGCAATAAAAATACCCTCAGCCAGGTCAGAAAAAGTAACGCAAAAGTAACATAATGCATTACTTTTCATAAAAAGTAACTAAGTAATGAAACTAGTTACTTTTTTGGTAAGTAACTCAATATTTTAATGGATTACTTTCTAAAGTAACTTTTCCCAACACTGTTAATATTAATGGTGACCTATACAATCTTGTTTTAACTTAGGACTGGTTTTGTGTTCCAGGATCAGATTCTTAAATTTTCTTTATAAAACTTTTGTTTCCTTTATAACAGTTGTATTTTAGTTGTTAACAAATTATCCTCTAAGAAATTGTCCGCAAGAAACTTAGTTTACTTACAAAGCTATTGTGTTCACCTACAGTGCATCAGGAAAGCATTTATAGCACTTCCCTTTTTCCAATTTTTTTTATGTTACAGCCTTATTTCAAAAGGCATTAAATTCATTTATTTCCTCAAAATTCGACACACAATACCCCATAATGACAATGTGAAACAATTTTTTTTTTTTTTTTGTAATTGTTGCAAATTTATTACTGTTAAAAACCTGAAAAATCACATGTACAGAAGTATTCACAGCCTTTTCCGTGAAGCTCTAAATTGAGCTCTGGTACATTCTGTTTCCTCTGATCATTCTTGAGATGTTTTAGCAGCTTAATTGGAGTTCACCTGTGGTAAATTCAGTTGACTGGACATGATTTGAAAAGGCATACACCTGTCTATATATGGTCCCAGGGTTGACAGTACATGTCAAAGCACAAACCAAGCATGAAGACAAAGGAATTGTCTGTAGACCTCCGAGACAGGATTGTCTCGAGGCACAGGGCTGGGGAAGGTTACAGAATTATTTCTTCTCATCTGAAAGTTTACAATGAGCACAGTGGCCTCCACCATCTTTAAGTGGAAGATTTTTGAAACCACCAGGACTTTTCCTAGAGCTGGTCGGCCGTCTAAGCTGAGTGATCGGGGAGAAGGGCCTTAGTCGGGGAGGTCATCTTCCAGCAGGACAATGACCCAAAGCACACCACCAAAATATCAATGGAGTGGCTTCACAGCAACTCGGTGAATGTCCTTGATGTGGCCCAGCCAGAGCCCAGACCTAAATCCTATTGAACATCTCTGGAGAGATCTGAAAATGGCTGTTCACTGTCACTTTCCATCCTGATAGAGCTTGAAAGGTACTGCAAAGAAGAATGGGCAACAATTTCCAAAGACAGGTGTGCCAAGCTTGTGGTATCATATTCAAAAAGACTTGAGGCTGTAATTGCTGCCAAAGGTGCATCAATAAAGTATTGAGCAAAGGCTGTGAATACTTCTGTACATGTGATGTTTCAAGTTTTCAACTATTTCAAAAAATCTTTTCCACATTGTCATTATGGGGTATTGTGTGTAGAATTTTGAG
>NC_079451.1:15862514-15972514 GCF_903798145.1 Danio aesculapii
ATCAGTATTAGGAAAATGGAGGCATTGAATTTTCATTTAGCATTAATTGTTGAAGCTTTTGTCATGCTGTATGGTAATGTCACAATATTGACCGGGCAAAAGGCTGAAGAATTCATATACAATTCCAGAGGATGATAAAATCAGAATCAGAATCAGAATCAGAATCAGTTTTATTGCCAAGTGTGCTTCACACACACAAGGAATTTGTTTTGGCTACAGAAGCTTCCAGTGTACATAAAGTGACATGTGACAACACAAAATAATCTGAAAAAATAAAATAATAATAATAAAAAATGATGAACATTAAACAGATGCGGTTAGTGAAGAAACCTGGATGTTGAGTTGTATGTACAGATTGTTATAAATATACAGGTTACAAGGTGCTGTGTACAAGTGCGAATGTAGAGAGTATTGCATTGTATATTGATATAAGGTGCTGTGTACAAGTGCGTATGAGAAAGTATTGCACATATTTATTGCACAGTAGGGGAATATTTAACTGTTCATAAGGTAGACAGCCTGAGGAAAGAAACTTTTCCTGTGTCTGGCTGTTTTTGTGCTTGGTGCTCTGAAGCGCCGACCAGACGGTAACAGTTCGAACAGGTAGTGTGCTGGGTGTGAGGCGTCCAGAGTGATTTTGCGAGCCCTTTTACTCACTCTGGAAGAGTACAGTTCTTGAAGTGTAGGAAGGGTAGTGCCAGTGATTCGTTCAGCAGTCCGGACTATTCGCTGTAGTCTACGGAGGTCAGTTTTGGCAGCTGAGCCGAACCAGACGGTGATTGAAGTGCAGAGGATGGATTGGATGACAGCTGAGTTGAACTGTACGAGCAGCTCCTGTGGCAGGTTGACTTCCTCAGCTGACGAAGGAAGTACAGTCTCTGCTGGGCTTTCTTCACAATAGAGTCTATATGAGTGTCCCACTTCAGATCCTGAGAGATGGTGGTGCCCAGGAACCTGAATGACTCTACTGCAGCCACAGTGCTGTTCATGATGGTGAGTGGGGGGAGTGCAGGGGGGTTTCTCCTGAAGTCCACTATCATCTCCACTGTTTTGAGCGTGTTCAGCTCCAGGTTGTTGTATCTGCACCATAACGCCAGCCGCTCCACCTCCTGTCTGTATGCAGACTCGTCACCGTTCTGGATGAGGCCGATAACAGTAGTGTCGTCTGCAAACTTAATGAGTTTGATGGAGGGGTCTTTGCAGTGCAGTCGTTGGTGTACAAGGAGAAGAGCAGTGGAGAAAGAACACATCCCTGGGGGGCACCAGTGCTGATGGTGCGGCTGTCGGATGTGATTTTGCCCATTCTGACTAGCTGCTGTCTATCTGTCAGAAAGCTGGTGATCCATTGACAGACAGAGCTAGGAACAGAGAGCTGGGCCAGTTTGTACTCAAGCAGTGATGGACGATGGTGTTAAAGGCAGAACTGAAGTCCACAAACAGAATCCTTGCGTAGTTCCCTGGTTTGTCCAGATGTTGTAGGGTATAATGCAGTCCCATGTTGACTGCATCATCCACAGACCGGTTTGCTCTATAGGCGAACTGCAGGGGGTCCAGCAGGGGTCCAGTGATGTCCTTCAGATATGCTAGCACCAGTCTTCGAATGACTTCATGGCCACAGATGTTAAGGCCACAGGTCTGTAGTCATTGAGTCCTGTGATCTTTGGCTTCTTGGGATTGGGATGATGGTGGAGCGCTTAAAGCAGGATGGAACTTTGCGCTGTTCCAGTGATCTATTGAAGATATGGGAGAAAATGGGAGCCAGCTGGTCAGCGCAGGTTCTCAGACAGGCTGGTGAGACACCATCTGGCCCTGGTGCTTTCCTTCTCTTCTGTTTACTGAAGATCTGACGCACATTTTCCTCACTGATCTGAAGAGCAGGGGGGGAGAGGAAGATGGCTGGAGGTGTTGATGGCTGTGTAGGGCGATGGTCCGGGCTGTGTTGATGTGGTGTTGATGGCTGTGTAGGGAGATGGTCCGGGCTGTGTTGATGTGGTATTGATGGCCGTGTAGGGCGATGGTCCGGGCTGTGTTGATGTGGTGTTGATGGCTGTGTAGGGAGATGGTCCGGGTGGGTGTGAGGTGTCTGGTCATAGGTGTCAAACCTACAGTAGAACATATTCAGCTCGTTTGCAATATGTTTATTGCTGTCGATACTGGGGGACGGTGTCTTGTAATTAGTGAAATCTTTTAAGCCTCTCCACACTGATGCAGGGTCGTTAGCTGAAAACTGGTTTTGCAGCTTTTTGGCATAGCTTTTCTTAGCCACACCAATCTCCTTTGTCAATGTGTTCCTGGCCCGATTGTACAGGATCCTGTCACCACTCCTGTAAGCATCCTCTTTGGCCTGACGAAGCTGTCTGAGTTTTGGTGTGAACCATGGTTTATCATTGTTAAATGACAAGTAGGTCCTGGTAGGGATGCATAACTCCTCACAGAAACTGATGTATGATGTTACAGTCTCTGTGAGCTCGTCCAGATCTGTGGCTGCAGCTTCAAAAACATCCCAGTCAGTGCATTCAAAACAGGCTTGTAAGACCTGCTCTGTGTCGTTGGTCCATCTCTTGACAGTCCTTAATACTGGCTTAGTAGTTTTAAGTTTTTGCCTGTAAGTTGGTATAAGATGAACCAGGCAGTGATCGGAGAGTCCTAGAGCTGCTCTGGCGACGGAGCGATATGCATCCTTTATTGTGGTGTAGCAATGGTCCAAAATTTTATTGCCTCTGGTGGGGCATGTAATGTGCTGTTTGAATTTAGGCAGCTCATGTGTGAGTTTTGCCTGATTAAAGTCCCCAAGTATGATAAAAGCAGAGTCCGGGTGTTGTTGTTCTGTCTCTGTGATCAGATCAGCCAGCTGTTGCAGTGCAGTACTCACGTGTGCTTGCGGTGGAATGTAAACACAGACGAGAATGAACGAGGAAAACTCTCTTGGTGAATAAAACGGCTTACAGTTAATGAAAAGCATTTCCACATCAGGACAGCACATCTTCTTTAACACAATTACATCCGTACACCACCTTCTGTTGATGTAAAAGCATGTCCCACCACCGCGCGTTTTGCCCGTTGACTCCGTATCGCGATCTGCTCTGTACAGCTGAAAGTCCGGTAGGTTTAATGCGCTGTCCGGAATGGCTTCGTTTAGCCAGGTTTCCGTGAAACACAGGACAGCAGAGTTGTTAAAGTTCTTGTTTTTGCATGTGAGCAGAAATAGTTCGTCCATTTTGTTAGGAAGAGAGCGGAGATTCGCCAGGTGAATGCTGGGCAGCGCCGTTCTGAAGCCGCGCTGTCTTAGCCTGACGAGCGCGCCGGCTCGCTTCCCACGCTTGCGCGTCTTGTAGCGTTTCCACAATGCGGCTGCTCCGCCGACTACAATGTTCCGCAAAACGCCACAAAAATCAAAATCCAGTTCTTGATTAGTTGGTGTGCACTGCCGAATGTTCAGCAGCTCGTCCCTGGTGTAACTGATCGTGTTTGACAAACATAAAACAGGACAGACTAACAAAAACAGTGCAAACACTGGAGAGCCCCCCGCCGAAGCGGCCATCCGCGGCGCCATCTTGATGAGGTCTCAATCTCAATATAGTGTAAAAAACACAATATAGTGTAAAACACAATATAGTGTAAAAAAATCACAGGTTAATTAATAGGTTCTATATTTCAGGATTTTTTTTGTATAGTTACAGTTATGAATTGCATTATGGGACCTTTATCTCAGCAAAAATACTGGTAGTTTATTATCAGGTTATTGTACTTTAATTTACAACATCCACCAAGACATTAAATAACTATAATCTATTAAAAATGTAAATGAGTTGTTGGAGGAACAATCTATATCCCAAAATCAAATATATAATAATACAAATAAAAAAGACAAGAATCACAAAATACAGAAAACTCTCAATTTTTTTAATTACGTTTTGTTTTTAAAATTGTGTACTTTAATTTGATTTTCAGTAACGTCACTAAAATTAAATGCAAGAAATATCTACGCTACCTGACAAAAGACTTATCGTTGATCCCAGTTGTAAGGGCAACAAATAATAACTTGACTTCTAGTTGATCATTTGGAAAAGTGGCAGAATGTAGATTTTTTGGATGATTCATCTGTTGAGCTGCATCCCAATCATCACAAATACTGAAGGAGACCTATTGGAACCCACATAGACCCAGGATTCTCACACAAATCAGTCAAGTTAAGTGAAGGAATAATCATGGTTTGGGGTTACATTCAGTATGGGGGCATGCGAGAGATCTACAGAGTGCATGGCAACATCAACAGCCTGAGGTATTAAGACATTTGTGCTGCCCATTACATTACTAACCACAGGAGAGGGCAAATTCTTCAGCAGGAGAGCGCTCCTTCACATACTTCAGCCTCCACATCAAAGTTCCTGAAAGCAAAGAAGGTCAAGGTGCTCTAGGATTGGCCAGCCCAGTCACCAAACATGAACATTATTGAGCATGTGTGGGGTCAAATTAAGGAAAAGCCATTGAAGATGAATCCAAAGAATCTTGATGATTTCTGGGAGTCCTACAAGAACGCTTTGTTTGCCGTTCCAGATGACTTTATTAATAAGTTATTTGAATCATTGCAGAGATGCAGTCCTCCAAGCTCATACACAATATTAACTCTTTTTCTTCTATGACTTTACATGACTTTATATTCTATATTGTACATTATTTCTGTAAGTGACAAGACTTTTGTCTAAGCAAAGTCAGACCTTACTGTCCTAATTAAATAATTAAAAATCAACACATGATCCTATTTTATTTTGGTAAAATAGGCAAAATCTAGAGGCCTTTGCCTTTTATATAAGCCACTTCTGATACCAAATAATCAACTAGAAGTCAAGTTATTATTTGTTGTTCCTAAAACTTGGATAAGCTACAAGACTTTTGTCCGATAGTGTACACTTGTCACAGAAGTTATGATACTGTTAATTTAAAACTACAACTTTATTCATTAGCTCCATTAAATAAATGTTTTGAAAACTCATTGAAATCAAAAGTCTATTAAACATTAACAAAGTAATGAACGTCACCTAACAATAATAAATGCTTTAGTTTATGCTAATTATTGAATACAATTACATAAACAAATTGCCTTATACCATACAATTAGCTTTCATCGTCCATTTAGTTTAATTACTACTGTTAACAAGCGAAGCCTTACTGTAAATTTGTAAACAAACAATAGGCTTAAGAAAAATGAAAACATTTTCTATCAATATCTTGAGCAACATTAGAGATACATTAGAGTTACAAAAGTTATGATGCTGATATTAGTTTAAATATACGACTGATCTTTATTACCCATAATGACTCCATTAATAATAATAAAAAAAAAGGCTTTAAAGGCTTTAAAAATATATATATTTATTAAAACCAAAGCACACAGTGCAGGATAAGAAATTACAAACTGTATTAGTTTAAATGCACTTATAATACTATACATAATAATACATATACAATGAAGAATAATAGAGAAATTACAATATACAGATTATACAACCTTCCCACTATCCCCTCAAAAAAAAAAAATTAAATAAAAATAATTACACAAAAGCTGGGTTACAGATAAAGGAGTACAGTAAATAAGAGTCAAAATAAACATTGTTTAAATAGATAAAGTCCTTCTTTGGAGTCAGTGTTTCCTCTTTTAAATAGTTTATTATGAATTAGAGATGATAGAGATGAACTGAACTTAAACTCTGAAAACTGAACTACACTGTTCCAATTTACTATGATCTTTTATGTGAAGCTGCTTTGACACAATCTAGATTGTAAAAGCGCTATACAAATAAAGGTGAATTGAAAAATTGAATATCAACAGAACAGGCTACTGTAAATCAGGGCACTCTAAAGTTTAAATAATTAATCAGAGTATTTTGAAGTTGCTGATAATAATATCATGCTTGTTCATTATCACCATATAACTGCATATCACCACGTCTAATCAGAAAAAAAGTTGATATTATTTAATTGTATAATAATTTTCTCCTTTTCACCCTTCCCTTTATTTTTTTAAAAGCATGACATCCAGGTCGTTGGTCTCATAGGTTTTATTGCATGATTTACTTCAAGCATCTCTTGATTAACAAGCACAGGTTGGCACCCTTGAATGGGGTGATTTATTCAGCCATCTTTCAAGGAAATAAGTGGCTTTAATGAGCTGAGATGGTTGAATGGGCGTTTCGTCCGACGGCCGCGGCGCCTGCCAACCTCCTGATCCTGACACAGCATAAAGTGGCATCTTTTCTGAAGGTGCCCTCCAGTCAGACGGCCCTCTATAGCTGTCATGCTCTGCTGGTCAAGGCTTCGTCCTCTTCGGGCTCTGATCCACAGAGAGCTTTTAGCCTTAGCCGAGCAGAATGCAAGAGCAAAACATCCAGCAGCACACTTTACAATTCAGACTTTATCCTCGTCCGCTCTGGTTCAGAGACGGGACAATGTCAGACAGAACAAAGGGGGTTAAGCTGTCAGTGGAAGAAAATCTAAAAACATAACTGTTTTTGTTCCTTCTACTCAGAGATATTGGAAGCGCTTTTATTAGATGGTAATAGATTTAACTTAATTCATTCATTCATTCGTTCGTTCGTTCGTTCGTTCGTTCGTTCGTTCGTTCGTTCGTTCGTTCGTTCGTTCGTTCGTTCGTTCGTTCGTTCGTTCGTTCGTTCGTTCATTCATTCATTCATTCATTCATTCATTCATTTGTTGTCTGTTCATTCATTTATTAATTTCTTTGTTTATTCATTCGTTAATTGTTTTATTTATTTATTCATTTATTTTTTTATTCATTCATTTATTCAATTCTACATTTGTTAATTTATTTGTTAATGTCTTCATTAATTAATTTGTTCAATCATCTGTTTATCAGTATATTCATTCATTCATTCATTCATTCATTCATAAATTCATTCATTCACTTGTCATTTGTTTGTTCGGATCCGGCACCACCTGATTTTACCGATCCCACTGCTCAACATCCCTCCTCCCTGGTCCGCTGTTCACTTTCACTTTCTCCTGCGACTCCTCAACCCTCTTTACTTTTGTCCAAGACAACCCCCCGCTCTTCACCTTCGTCCTTCATCCGCGACACCCCTCCGCCATCCTACAACCCCCAACCCCCCTCCACCCCCCAACCCCCAACACCTCTCCATCCTCGGATAGCATGCCAGATCCGTTACCCCGATCTGTTCCAAGACCTCGCGATTCAGAAATTAAGCACTGGTTATACATTTATTTATTTGTTACTGTCTTCATTATTCATTTGTTCAGTCAATCATCTATTTATCAATATAATTATTAATTCGCTTGTCAATTGTATGTTCATTCTTTCATTTGTTTTTATTCATTGTTTTTTCATTCATTCGTTCCATTATACATTTATTTATTTGTTAGTGTCTTCATTAATTCATTTGCTCAGTCAATCATCTATTTATCAGTATATTCATTCATTCACTTGTTGTTTGCATGTTCATTCATTTGTTTTCATTCATTTCTTTATTCATTCATTCATTCATTCATTTATTTAATTATACATTTATTTATTTGTTAATGTCTTCATTAATTCATTTGTTTAGTCAATCATCTATTTGTCAGTATGTTCATTCATCCACTTGTTTGCATTTCATTCATTCATTTGTTTTTATTCATTTTTTTGGTCATTCATTTATTCGTTCATTCATTCATTCATTCATTCATTCATTCATTCATTCATTCAATTATACATTTATTTATTTGTCAGTGTCTTCATTAATTAATTTGCTCAGTCAATCATCATCTATTTATCAGTATATTCATTTATTCACTTGTTTGCAGGCTCATTCATTCGTTTTTATTCATTTCTTTATTCATTCATTCATTCATTCAATTATGCATTTATTTATTTGTTAATGTCTTCATTAATTCATTTGTTTAGTCAATCATCTATTTATCAGTATATTTATTCATCCACCTGTTTGCATGTTCATTCATTCATTTGTTTTTATTATTTTTTGTTCATTCATTCATTCATTCAATTATACATTTATTTATTTGTTAATGCCTTCATTAATTTATTTGTTCAGTCAATCATATATCTATCAGTATATTCATTCGTTTATTTATACCTTCATTTATTTGTTAATTTGCTAATGTCTCCTTTCATTTGTTTATCCTTTGATTTCTTCATACATGCATCTGCTTATTTCCATCATTTATTTAATGATTCTTTAAAAATAATTTGTTAATTTATTTGTTTAGTATCTGTTTATCTGTCCTTTTCACAGATTCATTCATTTGTTTATTCATTCATTCAGTAATTGATCCATCTGTTTATTCATTCATTTTATTAATAGCTTTGTCCATTCTTTTATTTCTTTGTTTATTCATTTGTTAATGACTTCATTCATTCACTGTCAGTTTATTCATCAATTTATTTGTTAATTTAATTATTTATTCTTTAGTTATTGTATTCATTCATTCATTCATTCATCTTTTAATGTTTTCAACCAATTAATCTGTTAATGCCTTCGTTCATTCATCATCTGTTTACTAATGTCTTCATTCATTCGTTAATGTCTTTATTCATTCGTTTCTCCCTTCATCTCTTCATTCATGCATCCATTGTTTCTTCATTTATTTACTCACTCATAAATAATTAATTTGTTCATTTATTTGTCTAGTATCGGTTTATTTATGTTTTCTGTTTTCACTCTTTTGTTTGTTCATTCGTTTGATAATTTGTTTATTCATTCATTAATTCATTCGTTTGTTCATTTATTTGTTAATGTCTTCATTTACTCCTTTGTTTATTCATTTGTTGATGTTTTATTCAATTATTGTTTGTTTATTCATTTACTTATTTGTTAATTTTTATTGAATAATTAACTTGTTATTGCATTCATTCGTTCCTTAGTCTGTTAAAGACTTCATTAATTTAATCGGGCAATGCCTTTATTTATTAATCTAATCATCTATTTACTACTGTCTTCATTCATTCATTTGTTAATGTCTTTATTAATTATTTTATCCTTTAATCTCTGCATTCATTTATTCCTTCATTGATTTACTTATTCATAAATGATGAATTTGCTCATTCTTTTTTTAATAATGTTTTCATTCATTCACTTCCTGGATTTAAACTAGCAACCTTCTTGTTGTGAGGTGACAGTGCTAATAACTGAGCCACCATGCCGAGAATAAACGGAGGTCAGAGCCAGCTCTAAATGGGCCAGCTCCTTTCCAATTAGAGGTCTCAGGGCTCCAGCATACCTACTTGACCATGCCACCCACTCCATCTATTTATTTGTCTGTTAATGAATGTATTCATTAATTCACTCTTTCATCTGTTTATTAACATCTTCATTCATTCACTCATTCATCCATCTGTTTATTATCAATTCATAAATTCACTCATCCATCTGTTTAATGTCTTCATTCATCCACTCATTCATCATCTGTTTATTATTAACTTCATTTATTTGCTCATTCATTTGTTTATTAATGTCTTCAATCATTCACTTATTCGTCTTTTTATTAATGTTTTCATTAATTCACTCATTCATCTGTTTATTAATGTTTCATTAATTTACTCATTCATCCATCTGTTTATTGTTTTCATTAGTTCACTCATCCATCTGTTTATTAATGTCTTCATTCATCCACTCATTCATCATCTGTTTATTATTATTTTCATTAATTTGCTCATTCATCTGTTTATTAGTGTTCATTCACTCACTCATTCATCCATTTATTAATGTTTTCATTAATTCACTCATTTATATGTTTATTAATGTTTCATTAATTTACTCATTCATCCATCTGTTTATTATTTTTTTCATTAGTTCGCTCATCCACCTGTTTGTTAATGTCTTCATTCATCCATCTTTTAATTATTGTTTTCATTAATTCACTCATCCATCTTTTTATTCACATTTTCATTAATTCACTCATTCATCTGTTTAATTATGTCTTCATTCATTCATTCATTCATTCATTCATTCATTCATCCATCCGTCTGTTTATTATTGTTTTCATTAATTCACTATTTCATCTGTTTATTAATGTCTTTCATTCACTCAATTATCCGTTTAGTACTATTTTCATTTATTTACTCATTCATCTTACTAATGTCTTCATTCAATTACTCATTTATCTATCTTTATTAATGTTTTCATTATTTCACTCATTCATCTGTTTATTGATGTCCTCATTCATCCATCTGTTTATTGTTTTCATTCATTCGCTCATTCATCTGTTTTTAATGTCTTTATTAATTCATTCATCATCTGTTTATTAATGTTTTCATTAATTCACTCATTCATCTGTTTATGAATGTCTTCATTTCATTCACTCATTCCTTCATCTGTTAATTATTGTTTTCATTAATTTGCTCATTCATCTGTTTATTAATGTCTTCATCCATTCACTCATTCATCATGTTTATTATTGTTTTCATTAATTCACTCATTCATCTGTTTATTAATGTCTTCATTCATCCATCTTTTTATTATTGTTTTCATTAATTCACTCATTCATCTGTTTATTAATGTCTTCATTTCATTCACTCATTCCTCCATCTTTTTATTAATGTCTGTTTATATATATATTAATTAATCTGTTAATGTGATGTACAGTAATAGTAGTTGTAATAAACAGTCCAGTCGACAATGATTGATTGATTGATTGATTGATTGATTGATTGATTGATTGATTGATTGATTGATTGATGTGAAGAAAATTAAGCTTGCGATTGGTGGAATAAATGTAATAATAATATACACCAAAACACAAAGTAAGTTATTTAAAACTGTTATATGTATTAAAATAATAAATTAACAAAATTTGATGAGCACACGTATTAGTATGTGATCAGGGTCTTTTGGATGATACAGTGAATTTAGACACTTTGAAATAATAAGGCCACATTTTAGGTTTGATTGTAATATACGTGACCCCATAGATGCAGAAATAATAATAAGTGCCTCCGTCATGCGGCGTCAGTGCAGAAGTGCTGTGAGTGAGAGTGAGACCTGAGCTGCAGCACAATTTCAATTTCAGGAGATTGATTTATGTTTTTTTCTCATCACATTATCATGTTAGTTTTGGTTACCAAGAGAAGGATATTCCTTAGCAACACACGCAAGGAGCAGCACAAAGCACTGGAGATGAATGACACCTTAATGCTTTTATTAAGCTTGTTTATTAGTTCTGTGAATATAAATAGTGCATGATCAGATCTGATTCTTCCCGTCAGCAACTGGCATGTCATACATTTGTAAATACAATGCAATGGAAAATTAATTTAATGGTTTCTAGTGCAACGCAGAAGGGAAACATTGTACAAGTACTAATAGTGTTGTTTCAGTTAAAAAAAATCAACATAATTAGTGCAAAACAACATTAAGTGCAATTATGCAAAAAACATTAAACTAATATTGCAAAACATAAATATTGGAAATGCAATATTTTTTAAAATAACCTTTAATATAATCTTTAATATATTTATATCCAAAAACATAAATACAATTATAAGTAAATTACAAAATCAAAATTTGATTTATTGTAAAACAATAAGAACTGTGTGCTTTTTTCAAATAAATCCAGACAACTTTAATACAAAACAACATTAAAGTAATTGTGAAAAAAATGTATTAATTAAAAACCTAATATAATATTATAATATGTGCTGTTTTGTTCAGTCCAGATACGTTACATCCAAACAACATTATTAGGAAAATTAATAACAATTAGGAAAAACATATTAAACTAATACAAAATTAAAACATTTAAACTTATTGAACTAATATAATATAATATAATATAATATAATATAATATAATATAATATAATATAATATAATATAATATAATATAATATAATACACATACCGGCCATTTTATTAGGTATACCTCTCCAGCTGCTTGTTAACGCAAATTTCTAATCACATGGCAGGAACTCAATGCATTTAGGCATGTAGACATGGTGAAGACGATCTGCTGCAGTTCAAACCGAGCATCAGAATGGGGAAGAAAGGGGATTTAAGAGTCATAAAAAGTCATAAAGCGCAAATCATCTTAAACTGGTTTCTTGAACATGTCAATGAGTTCACTCTACTCAAATGGCCTCCACAGTCACCACAGCTCAATCCAAAAGCACCTTTGGGATGTGGTGGAACAGGAGATTCGCATCATGGATGTGCAGCCGACAAATCTGCAGCAACTGCGTGATGCTATCATGTCAATATGGACCAAAATCTCTGAGGAATATTACCTTGTTGAATCTATGCCAAGAAGGATTAAGGCAGATCTGAAGGCAAAAGGGGGTCCAACATGGTACTAGCAAGGTGTACCTAATAAAGTGGCCAGTGAGTGTTTAATATAATATAATATAATATAATATAATATAATATAATATAATATAATATAATATAATATAATATAATATAATATAATATAATATAATATAATATAATATAATATAAATCAGAATGAATCCATTCTTTTCTTCTGGATTTTTCCAGCCAATATTCCACCACATATTTACTGCCACCCTGTGCATTAACACACCAACTGCAGCTTTTCTTTCCTCATCCCAAATGACCTCAAATTAAATAATTCCCAATGCAACATCAGTGTTACATTGCAGCACAATAGATAAAGTATAAACCAATGTAATGTAGAAAGACAAATGCACATTTAGCATCTTTTCTCCCCAACACCATCTTAACAAAAACTATAGAATGCTGGAACCCTTCAGATGTTTAATTTGTGAGGAATGCGCTGTCAGTGACCCTGATGTTTCACATGGACTTATCAGAGAGAAGTGTTGCAGAGCTGCTTCTTATCTTTGTGTTTACTCGTTCTCACTGGCTCTCAGGCCTGTGTGTGTGGCTGTGAGATGAACCATTTCAGAGCGACCACCAGTGAGCAAACCTCCATTAACTCCCTCAGATCCATACAGTCTGCTGCATATTATACAGTATAGTGCGCTTTGAAATTCAACACAAGGTAAGTCTATTTCATAAGCAATACTATATCCTGCAGGTGGCAAAGACAACAACAGGACGACTCAAGTGCCAGCTTTAAAGTCGGTGGTTACAGGAGACGTCAAGTTGCGGCGGTTTACACTTGAAAATTGACTTTTGAAATGAAGGTGATGGTTGAAAATGGTGCTCTTTTTTGTTGTTTGTGGTTTTGGTATGACTGTCGCAGCTTAAGTTTGTATTTCGCATAACCGGGGAGTTGTTGTGTGTTATTGAAACCGCTAATGTGATTTTTTTTGTTGCATTTTATGAGTACCAAAGGCTTTGTGAAAGCAATAAAAGCGGCTGTTATGTTTTTCGATTGGCGAGGGATTGTAATTTGTGTCTGCTGATTGTAAATGAACGTGAATGTTTTTGTTTCTAGTATGGGTGGAGAGAAGCTGGTGGCTTACATGTTGGTCAGTGTGTTAGGTCTGGCACTATTGAGGTCAGCGTTTGGTCAGCATATGCCAGAAGAACCGTGCTCGGTGCAGATCCTCGTCCCTGGGCTCAAAGGTACAGTACTGTAAAAAACATAACCAGAGCTTCATCACAGTATAGCATATGTACTAAAGACACATTTATTTGAACAGATGTAATGCATTTATGTGACATCTGACACTACAAAAAAGGAATAATATTTAATTTTAAAATAACTGGTTTGCATACATTTCAGAGTGTCCTTGTGATGTAATTAGTCAAGTCTTTATTGTGACCTGATTTGTTGGTGATTTGCAGCATCATCATCATAAAACAAAATCAAGTACAAATAGCATGTGTTTATTATGTACTTTATATATATATATATATATATATATATATATATATATATATATATATATATATATATATATATATATATATATATATATATATATTTATATACAATTGAAGTCATAATTATTAGCCCCCGGTTTATTTTTTTTTCCTAATTTCTGTTTAACCGAGAGAAGATTTTTTCAACACATTTCTAAACATAATAGTTTTCAGTTTTACAGATTCAGTGCATCAGCTGCTATCAGCCTGTTTGAGCAGACCCAAGAAAGTGACAGTTGACGACCCGCCACAAGATGGTGACAGAGACCTCATAAGTCCTTAGGGGAGGAAAAACAGCATTTTCTCAGCGTAAATTTCAAGCTACAGCTGACTTTTTGAGTCGATCTCTCTCTTTTGTATTTTGTAGGGCTGTAGTATACCACAGAAACTGATTTGCTGTGGCTTTTTCGGGGATTAATTACTGTGAAATCCCGATTGCGACAGAGAAATACTAGGGTATCTCTGTAGATTGATGGCATTTCATGCCGTTCAGGCTTATAATCTTAAAATGTCAGAAAAATCTCCTGTTTTTTCATCACTTTAGACATTAAGCTAAAAAATCATTCAAATACTAGCTCTAAAGTGACGTTTGTAAACTGGCAACGGTTTCTGCTGCTCTGACGTCAGCGGCAGATGTGAATCAGTGGCAGAACAAAGTAGTTGTTTGATTTTCTGTTTTATACATACTTATGCCGTCGAACTGTTGTAAAACGCAAAATCACACGAGTAGCAGTGCAATATGGCTGTTTATCGTGCCGATATGCAGCCATATTGCACTGCTACTTGTGTGATATTGCTCATACATACAGTATAATATCGAAAATAATATTTTACTAGATATTTTTCAAGACACTTCTATACAGCTTAAAGTGACATTTAAAGGCTTAACTAGGTTAACTAGGTTAACTAGGCAGGTTAGGGTAATTAGGCATGTTATTGAATAATGATGGTTTGTGCTGTAGACTATCGAAAAACATATAGCTTAAAGGGGCTAATAATATTGACCTTAAAATGGGTTTTAAAAAATTTAAAACTGCTTTTATTCTAGCCAAAATAAAACAAATAATTTAATATAAAAACTATCCAGAATGTTGTCTAAACAAGAATTACAAAATCACATGCATTACATGTACAATAAAATATATAATAATAAAAACCATTAATGTGCCAAAAATATGACTGGCACATACTGTATAGAGCAAAAATCATTTATTGACATTGTGCATCAACAGTAATAAATCTATAATTTATTAATAAAATTAATTAAAAGAATATAATAATTCGTACAATTACTTATTCATTTTGATATTTGAAAAACTACAAGTCAGACTAAATAGGGTGTGTTTGAATGAATGACGATTCATTATTTCACTCATATTTTTATGTTCTTAAAACTAGTTAGAAAGATTAAAATAGACCCTTGCTTTTTAACGACATTCTATGCACAAATCACTATCTATCTATCTGTCTGTCTGTCCATCCGTCTGTCTGTCCGTCCGTCTGTCCGTCCGTCTGTCCATCCATCCATATATATATTCTATTTAATTTGATGCAGGCACCAAAATAGGACATGTCTTTGTCCCCTTAACTTCTTCCAGTCTGCTCACCACAAGGGATATGAGAGTTTGAATTGTGTGCACTGAACTCTGTGATACAGTATATTTATATGTATTTAGGTCAAATTCTGAGCATACATAGCATTTGCATAATGTACACAGTACACGTACAAACTATATTAATGCACCAGCAGTAAAAGCTTATGTGCCATTCTGAACAGCTTGGTATGCAAGTATGATGGCCTAAAACATTCCTGTTTTTCTATAGGTGAAGCAGGAGAGAAAGGAGAGAAAGGAGCACCTGGAAGGCCTGGGAGAGTCGGGCCAACTGGAGAGCAAGGTAATACTAAACCATGCTCTGAGAGGTTAATTAAATCCTAATACAGTGCTTTTTAATCAGTATACACTTAGTGTTCTCAATGAGGCTGCACACATTTTAAATGTAATTATTTTATTGAAATGTATCTTAAAAGAACTATCCATCAGTATTTTGAAACATTTATATAATTTTTTTTTTCCAAGCAAGTGAGCAAAAAGGACCTTAAGGAACCCCTGAAACATCCCTTATCTTGCTTTTAGATAGTATTGACCAATCATGACTTGTGTTTATAAATGCCTTAAATGATTCCACATCCTGATAAACAAGGGAGTCAGACTGAATTGACCTATTAGACTTTGATTGCTGTTGCTAACTTTTGCTAAACAGATGTTTTGATACATTTTGGACACCAAGTACCACCTCTGATCAAGGAGGACTTATGTGGAATTATACGTAAGGAATGAAGTACATCCAGGTGGTTATTATTGCAGAATAAAGCTTGGCAGGCTTACTGTATGTGCAGCCAGATGTGAAATGGACACAAAACATAATAGTTTGACACAAAATTATTATTGGCCTTTTTCTGAGATGTCAAAAGTTAATTTAACTGTTTTATTAAAACAAAGTATATAGAAACAAAAACGGATGAATGAAGAATACACTAACCTATGTATTAATCAGTCACAAGATGGCACCAATTAGTCAAAAACAGTGATGTGACAGACAAGTATAAATATGGATGTGAATGTATTCACTTACAGTCAAGATGATTCAAAGTGTTATTACAGTAGTTTCAGTAATTATTAATGGTTGTTCAGCTGAACGAAATAGCTTGGAATGTTTGGACTGACCAATTAGAATAAAGTATTCCAGAGAACTGTGTAATAAAATATTTTAAAACATACACGGTGGATAACTAGATTCATTGGAAGTGAGGCTTTACAGATCACAATGCAAGCATGAGAAGCCTTACAGTATGTTAACTTGTGATATTCATAATGTGTGACACATCATGCACACAAAATGCCCTTAGTTAGGCTTCAACTTTATTGTACAACCTGGCCTGGCGCAAGCTCAATTGCCACTTAAGGCAAAAAACCCTCATCCCGTCCCTACATTCCTCACAATAAAATGATAACTAAGACACGTGTAAAAGATGGGACATTTTGTTTGTTTATAAAATTGCACTAAAATAATAAATACTATATACTGAAGCTAGTTTTCTTTTTTTCCTATTCTGCAGTGTAATAAAGAATGTAACCACTATGCTACAGCTGCAAATTGTGTGCATAATATAATGTGTGTGTAGCCTTTTGTACCGTCCCGGAGAGAATTCCCATTGGCCCGGTCATACATCGGGCAGCAGCAGCCCCACTTTCACAAGCATAAGGGATGTGTAAAGCACAATTCTCTTGGTTATTTTCACCAGGAAAGTGACAGATCTATGGTTTCAGCAAAAGTGCACAATGGTGAAGTGACGGTCTATACAGTACATAGCTGTTCGTAGTGGTTTTAAATATCATAAATATGAATATATGTGGGCATCACGGTGGCGCAATGGGTAGCATGATCGCTACACAGCAAGAAGGTTGCTGGTTCGAGCCTCAGCTGGGTCAGTTGGCATTTTTGTGTGGAGTTTGCACGTTCTCTCCGTGTTCGAGTGGGTTTCCTCCGGGTGCTTCGGTTTCCCACACAAGTCCAGACATGCGCTATAGGTGCATAGTGTTTTTTTTCTAAACAAAACCTGTAAACACTCACATTCCTTTGGCTTATTCCCTACCTTATCAGGTGTCGCCACTGTGGAGTTGAATGAATCGCCAATTTCTCTACACAGTGTGGAGTACAACCCTCAGTGCTGGGAAACACCCGCACATTTTACATTTACAAGTTTATTTAGTTTATCCAATGCACCTATAGACCAATTACCATGTTTGTAAACATTCAGGATGCGCGCGCAGGGATGCGGCAGAACAAAAAACGGGATCGCTAGCATTTACTGCGAGGGAATGACATCCGATGAACTACAGAGTTTGTTGTTGTCTTAGAAATAAGTTATATTGCTTTACATATTATATATATTATTTACATAATGTTTTAAGCATATTATAACAGCTTGTCACTCAGTGATAAGCACAGTATTCTGCAAAATTACTGTTAAAGTGAGCGGTGTTCATCTGACAGGTCCATTTGCGATAGCACCCTCCCAATGGATATTGGATAAGACGAAATGACCAAGCATCCAGCCAGAAATATACAATCTCATTGAAGCTCCAGGTGATTTTACAAGAGAGAAGTTTAAGATCTACAAGTCTTTGGATGCCAACAATGTTGTTCTGTGTGGTCATGTGCAAGAAATAATGTTCCATGATTACCAGATTCAACACTGCTAAATACCAAGGTTCTGCTGGTTCTGCCTAGCCTAAGACAAGGAAAGAAGACGGAACTGTACAAGGCCTAGGTAATTAATCATCAACAAGCAAAATGACTGCATTCTGATAGAGCACTGCACCTGTACAGCAGGGTACGTGAACATACACATAAAGTTGGTTTTATAGTCGCACATTCTGACTTTCTCCTTAATAATATAATTTCATAAAAGTATTATTTGCAAACTCTAAATAGCGAAATCATATTAGCAGCCAATGACTATCAAAGTACAACATTGTTCACAGTCAAATAAACAGTGTTACTGTTGTTTTCAAGTCACACTTGCAGGTTATTTCAGACCGAATATTTAAAGTGACGTGGTAAACAATATAGGGAGTGTGTCACAAGTTGTCACTGAATGAATGTGTGAATATTAACCAAGTTTACCTTAATAACTTACACTTTCACGTTTCATTCTTAGCATTCAGTGTCCGCAGTTTAATTAACCATATGTAACTGTTTTTGCTGAAATCATTGCTGCAATCAAAAACGAGTAATGTGTATGATTCAGCATAGCGTGAGCTTACCTGATATAACATGAGAACTACAGAGTCCAGCATTTCTTATTAGGTTGTCACTTCATTCAGCTCCCTTTTAGCCAAAGACGTCTGCGTTTGGCATTAAAGCAGTGTGGTGTGCGGTAAAAGTAAAGTTTTCGAATTTGGCATCCTACCGCACAACACAACATGTTTACTATTGCAGCCTGTGTTTTTTTGCAACTGGGGACCCATGTGACGTCATGTGTGACGTAGGTTGGTAATTGGTCTATAGTGCATGTCTTTGGATTGTGCAGGAAACCGGAGCACCTGTAGGAAACATTCATGAACACGGGGAGAGCATGAAAAAACTCCAAACAAACTCGCCTCCTGGTTGAGCCCGAACTTGAACCAGCGACCTTCTTGCTAACCACTGAGCCAGTAAACACATTAATTATAAATCATAATAAATTATAAATAGTACTCTAAAACCTACAGACAAGCAGATGAGTCCATAATAGGAACACCACATGTTCAATTAAATGTTACTAAGGCCCCGGATCACATTTTTTTTAAGTTTCTAGGCAACCACAGAATCAGTTGTCTGGCAGTCTAGCATGATCGCTCTAAAATTTGGTTTGCTGTCCACCTGCCATTTATTCAGTTGAAAAAAAAAAAAAACACAAACACCCTGGCTGTTGAGTTGAACTTTTGCGACTTCAAGTGCTCAGTGCCCCTGCAAAAACATGAGGTATCCAGGGCAAAATGGTAATTCGCTTATTAGGGTGCGATAATTTAAACCAATCATCCAGTAATAATTTTAATATGAATAATTGATTAAATCTCTTTCTATCTTGCCACCCCATATGTGTTACACTGTAAAAAATTTTTTTGTTGTAATTTTAAGGTTTATTTACGGCAGCTGGGGTGCCGGAAATAAACCGTAAAATAATGGCCGTTAAATTACAGGAATTTACTGTAAAATAACGGACATTAAATTACAGAAATTCCCTTAAATGAAAATTTCTGGTAAATTTCTGTAATTCAAGCGCTGTTATTTTACAGTAAATTTCTGTAATTTAACGGCCGTTATTTTACGGTTTATTTCCAGCACCCCAGCTGCCGGAACACTTTTCACAGTGTGCCTTAAGTCTGATTTATACTTCTGTGTCGAGGGATCGTTGTGACCCACAGTGCCTGCGTTACGAATAGTCGTGCATTTATACTTCTGCGTGCTGTTTGTGTTGCTCTTGCAAAACACTAGCTGGCTGTAGGTTTTTATATTCCTTTGTGTTGTGTTTCTTTACAGGTGTGTTGTTCTTTTTAATACTACAGTACCTTAATGTACAAGTAGCTAAAACTTGCTCATTCAAAGGCAGGAACCGGTGGACATGCAACAACTTTAATCATAAGTTAAACACAAAACATCGGGAGCTTTTTCATGGGACTCGACACTTGTAAACACTCACTCCATCAGGCTCGCAGCTTTCAGCACCACCCTCACTTGTTACCGCTACCAAGCCAACCAATCACAAAGCTTGTGCTACGCATCATTGCGACATGTACTTACATTCTTTGAGAAGTGCACGTCAACCGTGGCAAGAGCTATGCGACCACACGAAGGCTGTGCCGGACCATAAAGAATAAATCAGCCTTTAGGCGGCCATCTAGTTTGCCTATATGCACATGTCATCTCTGTCTACAACTACAATTGGGCATTTTAAAACAGTTCTTAATGATATGGAGAATAACATCATTAGGAGTTAATCTTGTGTAGCTACACACTTAAGGTGCTTTCACACTAGCACTTTTGGTCCGCACCCAGATTCGTTTGATGTCAGAGTTCAGTACGTTTAGCTTTGATGTCTTCTGAACTCAGGTGCGCACCCACAAACTGTAATCGACTTGCCTGAAAGAGGTGGTCTGCAAACTCTGGTACGGTTCACTTCCGACATGAATGCAATCGTACTAAATAATGGAAGTGAACCGCCAACTGTACAACAAACTGTATTTTTCATAACGCTCTTTCATGTGTGTGTGTCTGTGTATCACCTACCGTCTCGACAAGTGGGACTAAGCCAGTGCAAACAGCGATAATGTCTGCTTGTCTCCATCAAAAACAACTTCTGCAGATATTGCGTGATGTTCTGAATGTTTTTAATGGTTTTTATTTATTTGTTGATTTTTTTTGCGGCAGATAGACGCAAGTGGCTCTCTGTATTTTGGTTTTGGTAATAAAACCAAAATTTTCAGTTAAAGCAGAACGACTGTGATATGCGGACGTCTCCATTTTGCTCTTTTGCTTTCATGGCCATCATCTACTGTAGCAACAGCTATACACAAAACAGCAGCTTTATGATGCAAGCGTACCAGGGCTCAGAAGGAAAAAAGACGGTGTGAACACAAGCCAGCTGAGAAGGTGACAAGGGGGGACAATCGAACCTGGGTTTGTTCCAGGCAATTGAACCAAGTGTGAAAGCACCCGCAGACACATGGAAGAAAACTGAAATTTTAATTGGTCATGGACCATCTAGAGGTCACCTGAGTCACATGTAAAGCAACCAAACTAACATCAAAAGCCCTACAATAATGAGCCAGCATCTAACACCTTTAAATATTTTATAGAGTCTGTACGATAAAATCTGTGTTCAGTTAATCCTGACTAAAAAGCACTGTGAAAAGCATAAAGTACTCTAAGTTTAAGTTATATTGTAGGTCCCCCTGGAGACAAAGGGCAAAAAGGCAGTCCAGGACGTTTTGGAAAGATGGGTCCCTCTGGACTCAAAGGTGAGTACAGTATGTGAAAGAATCTGGACTTTTAAAAGTAATCTGGTTTGCTTGGTCTTACTGCTTAAAGACAATGTAACTCTCTTTTTTCATAGGTTTAAAAGGTGATATGGGGGATCCAGGACCCAAGGGCCCAAATGGAGAGCCAGGTATAGAACTTGCTGAAATATAATTCAATTTAGATCATAACTCATAATTGGTTTAAACTCATTAGGAACCAGTTTAATGCTTGAACTGCTCATGTGAATGGTCTACTTTCTAATTCATCTCCCTAGGCGTCCCCTGCGAGTGCGCACCCTTACGGAAAATGATTGGAGAAATGGATATTCAAGTGGTGCAATTAACCAATGAGCTGAAGTTCATTAAAAATGGTATGTCCAAAACGACAGAACGAACCCTATGCACTCTCTAACAGTGTTCCCGAGATTACAGTAATGTGAAGTTGTCAAGTTGATTCGCGCAGTTGTTCATTTTGATATGCAGGGTGAATGCACTTAGACAAAGGTATTTAGCCATTAGCCAGAAGCTCTTTTGTTTGACTGTCAGAATGCACTTGTGTGAACGCTGGCTGCTGCAGTGTGATTATAGAAATTCAGATCCTCATTTTTCAGCACTGCCCTCCCCCGCAGCTGTCGCCGGCATCAAAGAGACAGACAGCAAGGTCTATCTGCTCGTAAAGGAGGAGAAGCGCTACCGGGAAGCGGAGGTGTTTTGTCAGGGCCGAGGTGGACACCTGGCTATGCCCAAAGACGCGGCGGCTAACAGAGCCATCGCCGGCTACGTGACTGACGCGGGCCTCAGTCGCGTGTACATCGGCATTAATGACCTGGAGCGAGAAGGCCACTTTGTTTATGTGGAGCGCTCACCCATGACCACTTTCAGCAGGTGGAGAGAAGGCGAGCCCAACAATGCTTACGACGACGAGGACTGTGTGGAGATGGTGTCTTCAGGGGAGTGGATTGATGTCGCTTGTCAACTCACCATGTACTTCGTGTGTGAGTTTGACAAGGACACTGTTTGAGCTTCACTGCGCATTTGTAAAGAGGGGAAAGTCAAGTGTTTAAAATACTCCAGTGGCAAATTTCAATGAGAAAAGGCCACTTTTGTTATATCTGACAAAACATTTTAAGCATTTGCTAAATGATGTGTTTTGTGTCTAGCTCTTAAAACAACAAGTGTTATTTTTATACACTATATATATTGTGTTTTGCCAAAGTTTGGGTTCTGGAGATGTGGAATGTTCCTGGTGAGTCTCTAATGCACACCAAGAATAGATTTATTTGATCCAATATACAGTTAGACACAAATGTATGTTCTATATTTCTATGATTGCTAAATTTCTATGATCCCAAAACAGGCCCGTAGCCAGCCTGGTGAAAGAGATGGTTCTTTTTTCACAAAAAGTGGGCCTTTTCGCAGTTATTTGCCTCATTTTCTATTTAAGTAAGAGATTTAAATACTGTATTTTAGTGATATTTTAAGCACTATTTTTTTTGCTGAATTAGCTTGTTGGATGGTCATCATAATCACCCTTTTTGGTGTACCAAATATTTCCTAAAGATTTAGAATAACATTTTTAAAATACAAATTAATTACATCATATATCATTAGAAAAAAAAAGAATAGGGATCTGTTAAAGTTTTAAATTAAAAACTGTAGCCGATTGTCATTTATTAGGAAAATAACAAACTGGCCAGCACGTTCAATTTTCCTCAGTCAGAATTTGTCCATTTCAATAAAAAATAATTCAAAGATGTAGAATAAACATTACTTGTAAAATGTTTTCTCTATTTAAAAACAATACAGTGGTGAAAGAAGACTTCTCTTACTCAGATTGTGTGTTTTCTTGCACAGCTTGATGTTGGACTCATGAAAAATATTTGTTAGCATTGACCAAAACTAATTAGCTGAAGTCACACAGAATCAACAGCCAACAGAGAATTCTGCTCTGTCTTAAAGCCTTTTTTGAAGGGTTATTTTCGCAATTTATAATGGCATATCAGCCAAAATAGAACAAATGAGCCCATTATGATATAAAATCTGGACCTTTGTCAGTGAGGGGTGGGTCTCCCCCCACCACCTGGCTACAAGCCTGAAAAAATCGTCATCAAATTGTCATCATTAAATCAACCTTTACATGTTTCAAACCTTTATGAGTTGCTTTATATATATATATATATATATATATATATATATATATATATATATATATATATATATATATATATATATATATATATATATATATTACATTAAACAGTTTATTTTGAATAAATGCAAAATTTTGGGTAAATTGTCATTTAATTTGCCAAAACTCGTTTTTAATCCCACATGATCATTTAGAAATCATTCTGACGTTTTTATTGGATGATTATTGTTATTATAATATTAGAACATTTAAAAAGAGTTGTACTAAGTATTTTTGGGGAAACCTTTTTTGCTTCATTCGAGAAATAGACTGTTATAACCAGATTCAAAGGTTTTTACTGCCATTTGTGAATACTACTGTACAGTACACGCCACTAAAATGAATTTTAACAAAGGTTACTTGCTATTACTTTTAGGTATTTAGTCAGAATTTGGCCATTTTAATATAAAATAATTCAAAGATGTAGAATAAACATTACTTGTAAAATGTTTTCTCTATTTAAAAACAATACAGTGGTGAAGAGACTTCTCTTACTCAGATTGTGTGTTTTCTTGCACAGCTTGATGTTGGACTCATGAAAAATATTTGTTACTTTGATTACTTTTAGGTATTTTTGAGAACTGTTTGTGTTATCATATGTGCTAATTTAAATTCCACAGATTTGCCCTTCTTTCTGTTTTTCCATTCACTTGCTTTCTTTTCTACCATTGGAATTTAAATGACATTTTATTATTAATTTACTGAATAGGTCAGAATACTATTAGTATTAAAGCAATTTTAATTTACATAATATTTTCTTCTAGACAGAACTACCAGGTTGAGGTTAGACATATTTTTATAATAGCCAAACACTGTTTATTTCCGCAATAAAATGACTGGCTGTCCCAGACAGTACATCATTCTGTTATTTCATACTTTATTGGCAGATTGGGCCAATATCAAGGCCACACAAGAGAGAGATAAAGACAAACAAACAAACAGTAAGATCAATGTTGTATTTATAACAATAAGCCCCCATCACACACTACCATCATACTGACTTGTTTAAAACCCCCCTGAAAAAAACTGTCCCTTAGCAATTTTGAGTTTAAATTTAAATAAATGTACAATTTATTAAATCAATTGTTTAAAAAAAAAAACTAAATAGAAAATGATATTTTCAGTAAGAATAAGGTTAATTATGACACTATATCATAATAAAACAAAAGGTTTATTTAAAACTTTCAACCAGTGTTGTGAAATATGTTGTGGAAAGTTATTTCAGAACATATTAGCATAAACATAATAGGTACTCCAGGGATTCATTATACTGCATATATTTCATCATTAAAGGAATGAATGAAAATGAAAATAATAACAGCAATTAATTGTACATTTATATATCATGAATGCTACTTTTGTGTAAATGTTTATACTACTACAACTAATAATAAATAATAATATTATGATTATTTTTTTGATTTATTGATTAATATTATTATAAAGAATATTAGTGATTTATAATATTATTAATTCATGTTTTCAGTATGTGTTTTTCTGAAATGCTTATAAATCTCCATTGCTCTTTGAGATGATGGTTCTGCGTTTTCCTCAGAACAAGTTTGCGAAAGTTGTGATGTGTCGCTCTCTAGTGGTCAGATTTGGCTCTACACACTATTAGTGAAACCCTTATGGCTCATATTGCACTTACTATAAAGGCTAATGACAAGGTCAAGCCGCCCTGGAATTAACTATGCATGAAAATATAACAGAAGGGAAGAAATATGATTCATTTGTTGCAAAAGTTACAATCTTCACACCCATGGTGCCTTTAATAAAGTAGTTTCCCTATAAATCTTTACAGACGGCAGTTGCTTACATTTCATAATCGATATTTAGAATGAACTTTACAAACATAATCAGGCGACCTTGTTGTGTAAACTGATCTGTTATTCTACACTGTGAAGCAGACAATGAAACAGACATGAGAGGAGCCCATCCTGCAATAAAGTAGAAATACAGCAGTATAAATAGCAGTTTACAATACTGCTAATCAGCTTAACCAGTGGCAGGCCAGTCTTAAAATATTGCTGCACTTTTCTTTGACTTTTCATTAATAATAATAATAATAATAATAATAATAATAATAATAATAAAGCCTTAATCCAAAGACACGATGATTTCAATGGTTTAGCATGTGTTTTATTGTTATTAGTATTAGTTTATGACACTATTTGATCATAATATTACACTAAAAAGTTTACATGTATTAACCCAACTCTGGGTCAAATATGGACAAACCAAATGTTAGATTATTTATTTAGATTAATTATTTAATTACATTTTTCAACCTAGTTGGGTCTGTCCATTTTTGATTCAAAGAGTATGTAATACTATTACTACTACTAATAAATGTAATGCATATTATTATCAATATTTTATCATAATAATAAACAGAACACATTGACCTGTATTAACCCAACTCTGGGTCAATTGGACAAACCCAAACGTTATTCATTCAATTCATTCATTCATTTACTTTTCGGCTTAGTTTTTGTTAACCAGGGGTCGCCACAGCGGAATGAACCGCCACTTATCCAGCATATGTTATACGCAGTGGATGTCTTTCCAGTTGCAACCTAACATTGGGAAACACCCATACACACTCTTTCACACACATATGGCCAATTTAGTCTATTCAATTAATCTATGGCGCATGTTTTTGAACTGTGGGGGAAACCGGAGCACCCGAAGGAATCCCACGGTAACACGGGGACTAGCCTACCACCGTGACGTCCAAAACGTTAAATTATTTATATAAACTACTAGGGCTTGAGTGTCCACATATGTGTGCAGCACATTTTAGCTCTTAAGTGGCTATTTAAAATACTTTGAATGTTACAGACATACAGTGTCGTCCTGCAACTGTTTTGCAGCATATGAAATGTTCCAAATACTATTTTTAACTGTCCAAAATGTGGAAAATAGTTTTTACTCTCTGATAGTCAAAGCAAGCAAAAAAAAAAAAAAATAATTCTATGGTAAATATGCATAAAAAATTCAGGAAAACGTGTTTTATGTAAATTCGGACCATGAGTCCACATATATGGACATATTTTTTTCTCTAAAAGTACATCGTATCAAAAGATGATACTTAGGTTTTTATTTAGGTTCTAATAAGCTCAAATGGCAAAGAGAAATAAAAAAGTGCATGCAAAAAACACCTTGGGCCTTAAGAGGTTAAATTAACTATATAATTACATTTTCAACCCACATGTAAAACTACTAGTACTGATGATACAAATTTTAAATATGTAATATTATTAATAATTATAAAATATTTTATTTAAAAAAATCTATATGTATTTGGTTGTGCAATAATTAAATTTTTGCAACACAATATTTAAATGTAATCAATTCTTTTTTTCACATTTTTTGATGATTGTGAGGCTAGTGTCTGTATATTGTATCATTCAGCGATCGTTTGCTTAATTCGTAACAACAAATAAAAAAATGACTTTCCCTACAAAAAAATAACACCTTAAAAATGTAGCTGACACCTGATATTTTGGAAAAGTCGACCTAGAATAAGCTGTCTCATACGACGGTGATGTAATTAATACACTGATTAAAGTTTAACCAATAGCTTATTCTTGTCTAAGACAGGTTAACCGATCCCTGATTGCCGCCGTTAAATCTCCAGTTACCTCAGAGCACAGACTAAACTAGAGCAAACTTTTAAACGGGTAACGAAGCAAGAAGAAACGTTTATGGCTATTAAAAGTATATTTTAGTTGACTTGAGACAAACTTATTTTCTTTGACAATTTCTTTCAGTCCTTCAACCCCTGGCTGTCTCCGGGACGCAGGAAACAACGGTTCAGACTTAACTACTTTCTGTCGTTTACCAAAAGTGTTTTCTTTATTTATTCTGTATACAGATTTATTTTTGCGCTTATCAGCACCTCCTCGTGGTTTACTTTATAATGTCTCATCCACAGCTTCCTCCGACCAAAACTGTGACTGTGTTCAGGAACGGAGATGCTTTTTACCCGGGCCGAAGGTTTATCATTAACCAGCGCCAGTCGGTGACTTTTGACACTTTTCTGAACACTGTCACTCGAGATATCACGGCACCATTTGGGGCAGTGCGAAACATTTACACCCCTAATGGTCACAGTGTGGTGAATCTGCAGCAGCTGATGCACGGACAGAAGTATGTGGCCGCCGGAGCAGAGAGACTGAAAAAAATGGAGTAAGTTCATTCACACATGTGATGCTGGCATTCATTAGTAAACTTTACTTCTGGAGGATCAGGCAAAACTGAGTGTCACTTTTAAAATGTTTCTAGCTTTGCCTATACTTACATGCACTGTTACTGAAGGAAAATTTCTATTTTTATTTTCATAATAAAAGTAAGCCTACTAAACGTGCTTTTTTGACCTATGGGAGACAGGGATGAAAGTAACATTTTTGGTGAGGGTTGGTTGTTTATGTTAGATCTCTCAAACTGTTATACATTGTAGCCACATTTCTATTATAAATATAGGCTAATGAACTTGTACTACACAGTTACAGATTATGTGAGGTAAGGTCAAATAGACTAACGTTACAAGTTGTAACACTATCTGGGGATAGAAGTAACAGGTCATTTGGTGAAATAATACCCACACTTTAAAGATCAATATCAACAATTGAAATAGAATATTTAGCAAATTTTTTTATTGTTTCTATAACAATTTGCTGTTTGTCTGTGTGCGCGTTTGCGTGTAAAGTGTATTTGTTTGGAAACTTTCAACTTAACACTATAACAAATAGCTGTATGTGTAATGCATAATGTATTTTTCACATAAGTCACTCATATATTTGACACAATTTCTGACATGTAGATGTTTGGACCTGGGATGCAGGCTTTGTGGGCACAGAACCGACAGCATATGACTGGTTTCTGCATTGTAAAAATACAGTTGACTCAACTCAAAATTTTAAGGCAACAAGCTTCAGGACATTTTTGAGTTGACTCAACTTTCAACCCAATTACTACACTTGACTCGATTTAAGTCGAATAAACTCAAAAATTTACTGAAGTTTGTTGCCTTAAAATATTTAGTTGAGCCAACTGTTTTTTCTTTTTTTTTTTTACAGTGTGCAGTGTGCTGTTCTTTATTTTAATGGGGTATATGACTTTTAATTTCAGTCCGCGAGCCCCAGGGGTTCTGGTTAATTGTCATCCTATACAAAATCGCAGCATTTAAGATCTGATTTCTTTAAAACAGCGATCTTCACTGCCTGGCTGATACGATATAAAGTGGGTATCAGACCAAACAAGAAGCACTGCATTAAATTATATTTTTCCGCGCTGTGACGTTAAAATATGGAAATTAATTTTATTCCAGTATTTTCAATGGAATTTCTGAGCTAGCCTGCTGCTAATGACGGTGGCTGTGTTTAAACGCTCTTTCGTCTCTTTTTATGCTTTAACAACCAAATGGATGCTTAAGTCTATTTAACTGATTACAGTATATTGTAATTACATTTACAACATCGATTCTGCAAAAGGAACCGTATGAAATTTAAAAATAGTCTCATAAAGCTTTCACCGGAAGTTCATTACTGGCTGAAAAACACCAGCTGTGCATATAGCCCATTTCATAGGCCTGCAAAGAAAGTAAGACGTACCAAAAAAAGGGGATGAAAGTTAGGGGTTGGTTGTGTCATGTCTAATGAACTTACAACTATTCTTGAACTATGTAATGAACTTAGCCAAGATTTGTTGCTTGACAAATCACCTATAGACAAACTATTTATACAATTTAATTTATATACTGCGACTCTCTCATGATTTGTAGTGGTACTTTTATCCTCCGTTGAATGTCGTTTTGTATAATAATGTCTGCTAAATGAGTACATGTAAATGTATGTTGTACAATGTAAACTTGCATACTGTTTTGGTCGCATCTAGGGCTGCACAATACATCTTTTCATCATCGATATTGCAATGTGATCATTCACAATAGTCACATAGGGAGTATACGCAATGTTGCGGATAATTTATCATTTTGCAAGTTTTTTATGAGGCCTGTGACTGTGTTTGTGGGTTTTTAATTTATTCAGGCCTAAGAAACTGTACCATTTTGTAACTTTGAAAAATTAATAACGATTCATTTCATTGAATTGCTTATAAAACAAAGACTATACTGTATTATTTTACATTTGATTATTTAATTACTGTACACCTCAATACAGGTCGATGCCTCGGAAAGCAATAAAATGCTGTTTATGTAATTTGTAACTTTTTCTTTATTGAATTTATCTATGCTTGTAGAGTCTATTATATTTTATGCACTCTCTATGAATCATCCCAAACAATCTAAAATTTTAAATTCTTTCCAAACAGTTATTCAATTCATCTAGTAAAATTGTATTCATATTGCAATGTATATTGCAAAATAAAAAATACCGTACAGCCCTAGTCACATCTAGGCATGGGCCGGTATAAGATTCTGACGGTATGAAAACATTGGATAAAATTATCACGGTTTCACGGTATGATTACTGCTCTCGAATTAAATTTTTTTGTATTATCCCTCAAACTTTTTTCCTATTGAAAACAAGATATTATATTTTAAGAAACATTTTGGAGAAGTAAACTTGTCAGGTTAAATAGTTAAAATAATTGACCTGATATCTTAATTAGTTTACAAAACAGATTTCTTTACAACCTGAAAAGGCATCTTTGGATACCTTTCTTATCTTTGTATATAAAGCAAGTAAGCCACTGCACTGTTCAGGTGCATAGCACATAGGATGCCCATAGCAGCCTAGGATGCTGGTTTATAAGCGATTTGTTTCTCAAATGTTTGCCAAATCATGTGCTGACCAGTAGCTTTTGATGTAGAGGGACCTCTTCAACTGGGGATACTGTTGCATTAAATAACTGTAAAAAAAACATGTATGGTATAACAGAACAGTCGCGGTTTTAAAACCTTGACTTTTCCAAACCGGTAAACCTTAAAAATTGTTATCGTCCCATGCATAGTCACATCCATTATGTATCTTTATTACCCTCATTTAAAAATTGAAACACATTTACAGATTGATATTTTTCAGATTCCTTAACTCTGTGGTTAGTTGTTTTGGAAATTATGCTGTTTGATTGTTACATCTAAAACACTGGGATTGCTCTATGCCACTACGCCATTTTATATAAATGTAAGCTCAAAAAGTATCTTGGAGGGTATGATAGTGATGATATTGCCATATGTTGTTTCTGACTGGTCAAATGGACAGTATTACAAATAACTCAATGTCACAGCACTCCCTGTTTCCCCCTAAAATTTGTATTACCACAGTTTAAATACAAATAGCATGAATAAACTGTGGTTGGTGTAGTAAATCCATGGCTAATTTGTGGGTGTTATGGTTTAACTATAAAAAAGAAAAAAATGTTTGCTACAGTATAATGCCAAAGCAATTATATTAACTATATTCTTTCTCTGTACTTTTGTTTATAGCTATAGCAACATAACACAGAAACCAGCAAAAAAGAAAAGTGAATCGGTAAGTCATGGTATCTACATTCTTTACATAAGGACGAAAAGTTATCTTTCCATCAAAGCATTAATAATTTAAAACTGTCAAGCTGGAGGGAAAATTCACAGATATTTATATTAAAATATATTTTTGTGATCATGCAAAAAACTATAACTGAGCACCTTACAAAATATTATATTTTTATTTGTGCAAATCTTATAGAATGTATGACAATTCACTTGACATAGCCTTGATAAAATTATTAAATTTTATGTATAAAATGTGCATTGCCCAGCCTGCCTCTGACCAAAGTGACTTAAACAATTGCAAATTTGATCTTCCCAGAAAGTTATGATTTGATTTCAGTATTATCCTGCCAGAAGTTAGCACAAGTTTAATGATTCTAACTCTAAAGCAGATATTTGTAGATTACATTGAGGTTATCTTTCTAATTCCACCAAAATATGCCTGTTGTCTACTGTAATCATATACAAAGTTTCAGGGTTAAATTTGTCTGTAAACCAGTGGTGTAGTCGGGGCTATACGCACGTATACTCCGTATGCCTACTTTTTTCCACAAGCTGTTTGGGTATTATGACTTCTAAAGGATCAATAATTGCGTATACCCTCGATATACTCACTTGCTGATTAGACTTCCCTAATTTACGTGTATTCGCATCTCCTTTAACTGTATGCCAAATGTTTTTTTAACTCTCATCTTAATTTGTTTTTCGAAGTTAACTGAATGATGTCTCGCTGAAACTTTCAGGTAAAATTATAATACAGCATGGGCGGGTTGGGTGGATAATAGTACACCACCTTTTTTTTTTTAGGACTACACCACTGCTGTAAACGTACTATATACACAGTAAATGTATTATTTTGAAGCTGTGTATAATACTTACTGGCATAAAATTTCAGCATCGACATTGCAATGTATTCAAGTTACTTGTTGGGATGGAATTATAGTTGACCAGAACACAGTTCAGAACACATGAGATTTGTGAAGTCTCTGCAGAGTGTAACCATATTAGAGTGAACGTTTATCATTTGCACGTATTTTTAAGACCTACAGGTGAGTGAGTATTTCATGATAGTTTAAAACCTTCGGGTACAAGAAATTGTACCACTTGTAATGTTAATAAAGACTAATTTTACTAAATTATTTATACAACTAAGATGAAATGTTATTTTACTTTTGATTATTTAATTTTTGTTTACCTGAATACTGTTAGACTCCCCTGAAACCAAAGCACTGTTTATATCACTTCTGTCTTCCCGTATTTTGAATATTATAGTTTATCCATGATACTCTCCCCTACAGAATCATCCCAGTCAATCTAAATAATGAAATAATTAATAATAAATCAATAAATTCTTTCCAAATAGAGTATTTTAAGTCATCTGGGGTCTCATTTATAAAACTGTACACACGAAACAGTGGCAGAAATGTGCTTACGCCACTTCTCGTGCAAAAGTTGTGATCTATAAGCAAAAAAAAGTGCCAGGAGAATGTGCACAGCTGTACAGTAAGTAAATTCTAAGTAGAAGTATTTAACTTTATGAGAAATAATAATTAATAAATAATACAAAAAATAATTCTGGTGTGCATTCATTTTTAAGAAATTTTATGAATCAGACCCCTGGTGAAATTGTTTTCATATCGCAATATACATTGCAGTCAAAGCTAAATATTAAAATATAAGATTTATGGAGTCCTTTTTTGTAAAACTATGGCTAAAATGTTGTGTTAGTAATTCGTTGGCTAATCATAAAATGCTTATCACTCATTTGTAAGTTGCTTTGGATTAAAGTGCCTGCTAAATGAATTAATGTAAATGCAAATGTGAACCATTGGCATCTCTGCATGGGATCCTAACCCGTATGACTGTTGTTTTAAATAGGGTTCAAATCGAGAGTCAAAAAGATGCCGGCTTTGTACTATTTAAAGTTCAGACTATTTGAAGTGACTTATTAAGCTCATAGTTTTTTATAGCTTTCCTCAGAACCAGAATCCAACGGACCATAATACAGCAATAATCATAAAAATGGCCACTTAGAGTGACTTTGCTTGAGGTTATGGCACTATATGTCACTGTCTGTCACCCTTTTAGCTGCTTGTTTCCATCTGAACAACAACCAACATAGCATTTTAGATGGCTGATTGAAGAAAAGCAGATGTGTAAGTGCCCTAAATGAGCAGTTGGAACAGTTATTGTCAGTGATGCTCAGCGGGGTCCTGTTCATTTGTCTCCACTGCAGATTCAACCTGTAGTTCACAGCAGAATAATTGTCCCGGCTCGATGGAAGAGAATCAGTAATGAGTCGTGCACCATCAAGTGAGCCCTGCTTTTAATGTGTCCCTATTGGAAGTCTTCAATGGCAAACCCTCAGGCTACTGCAAAGTCTAATTCTTTAAACAAGTAATACTGTCTAATGGTATAAAATCAGATCAGTGGGCTCTGCTTTACTTCATTACTTATTTCTAATGGCGCCTCTTTTTCTCACATTTTGTTAAGCCCAATGTATACTTCAGTTTTTGCATTTTCTTTTTAATCTTGTACATTAGTATACTGTTGAAATTTTATTGTTTTTATTTTAATATTTCTCAAGTGATGTTTAACAGAGCAAGTGCTAAATTATTTGCCCTCTTAAGCAATTGATTAATTATGGATTTATTCTTGTCCAGTGTTTAGTTTGCACCTTTTATTTCCAAAACATTTAGCAGCAAATATACACTCACTGGCCAATTTATTAGGTACAGCTTATTAGTACTGCTTTGGACCACTTTTGCCTGGAGAACTGCCTTAATCCTTCATGGCACAGATTCCACAACAAACTGCAAATATTTCTCAGAGATTTTGGTCTATATTGATAACCTCATGCAGTTGCTGCAGATTTGTCGGCTGCACATACATGATGCGAATCTCTTGTTCCACCACATCCCTAATGTGCTTAATTGGATTGAGCTCTGGTGATTGTGGAGGTCATTTGAGTACAGTGAACTCATTGTCATGTTCAAGAAACCAGTCTGAGATGATTCACACTTTATGACAAGGCGCGTTATCCTACTGGAAGTAGCCATCAAAAGATGGGTACACTGTGGTCATAAAGGGATGGACATGGTCAACAACAATACACAGGTAGGCTGTGGCGTTGACATGATGCTCAATTGGTACTAATGGGCCCAAAGTGTGGCAAGAAAATATCCCCCACACCATTACACCACCACTAGCCTGAACTGTTGATACAAGGCAGGATGGATCCACGCTTTCATGTTGTTGACGCCAAATTCTGACCCTAACATCCAAATGTCGTAGCAGATACTAAAGATGGTTGTGCATGAAAATCTCAGTAGATCAGCAGTTTCTGAAATGCCCAGACCAGCCCGTCTGATACCAACAACCTTGCCACGTTCAAAGTAACTTAAATCCCATTTCTTCCCCATTCTGATGCTCGGTTTGAACTGCAGCAGATCATCTTGACCATGTCTACTTGCCTAAATGCATTTTGCGAAATTTGCATTAACTAGCAGCTGGACAGGTGTACCTAATAAAGTAGCCGTTGAGTGTGTATTTGTACTTGTTTAAAAGTACATTTAAAGATAATCCATTTCAATATAATCAGTTCAAGGCCGTTGTCTGTTGTTTTTAAAGACATTTTATCAATAAATCTATTAAAAGTACTATTTCATTAGATACTTGCACTTATTTATTAGGTGCTTGTACATATTAAATAAACTTTTTAAATAGATTTTTTTTAATTTACTATGTCTACTCTGACTTGTCATAATGAAAGAAGAGTAAAAGCAGCTATGACTAATAATTTATAGTCAGATAAATGATTACTAGGAATAATGGCGAGACTAGTGCCTAATAAGTACTAGGAACTAATAAATAACTATTATCTGTTAGGAGGTAATATTTATTTAATAGAAATTAATGTCTAATGAACAAGAAATGGGATCTACCAAATAAATACTAATTATATAAAATAAAAGCTATATTAAGTATCTAAAAAGTACCAATATTACTAACATCTAAAAAAATATTGGTACCTGAATAATTATTATGTCAAAATAGCACTTGTCATGTGGAATTGTAATGCATAGTCAAAATTAAATAGTTATAAATTCCCACAGAAGTCAACTGCAATTTTTGTTAGTAATAACGATAGCCGCTATTAGGGTTGGGTCGATAGACGATGCCATTGTCCATCACCGATGACCGATAGACATCATGTTGCTGAGCCAGCATTGCGATCCTCCGCCCCGTCCCCTTCGCAGCAGCAACCCGCTCACAGAAAATACACACTTAGGTCTCGTTTACACTAATTCGTCTTAGTTTTAAAATGGCATTTTAGAACAAAAACGATCCACGTCCACACTGGCGTTTCATCTAGCATTTCTGAACAGCCCTCCGTCCACACTATACTGCTGAAAACGCACATCACGTGACCACACACACACGCACACACAAAGACACAAACACTGTAATGTGCTCTCGCATATGCGCACGTCTGAGCTCCAAGCAGTCAGCGGGTGCTTTGAGCACAAAACTCCAGAGAGCTGTGCACGTCGGACAGTTTGTACCGCTGGATCGCTGTACCGCTAGTTGTTAAACAGGATATTTAATTAATCTTGTCTCTATCTAATAACTCGTCTGTCTTTTGTATATATCAGGTAGCGGGCCACAGCATCAGTACACTCCTTCAATCTTTCGCTTTCATGATTGTACTTAGTAATTTTAGCGAAAACCTCAGATACTGTTGGTTGGTTCCTGTTGATTGTGCACCTTTTTTACCAAGTTTGCCGACACCATTATGACGACAAAAAAACGGAAAAAGTGATTGACAGGTGGTAATTTGTATGTAACTTATCTTTGTTAATTTATGATTTTGTTATGGGTAAAACAAAGACCATGCAGGTGAGGTAGTTGAAACGGTAGGCTACAAAGAATTAATTCGTTATGAATTAATTAATTATTCATAAATAATTAATTCACCATGATGCCATCGTTCATCGCGATGTTTCACATTAGACATCGTACGATGCCAAATTGGTCGACATCGCCCAACCCTAGTCACTATTGACATAAGTAGCAGTATTGAATGAATAAATAAATACCAGCATCTAGCAATTAAGTACTAGTATCTACTGAATAAGTATCTAATGAAAAATGACTAGTACTATTGCTGTTACATCTAAAAACATTTTAATAAACAGCAGTAGTCATTTTGAACTGTCACTCACTGTATACTAGTATCTAATGAATAAGATAAATATTGTACTTAATGGAAAAGACAAGAGTATCTAAAGTCATACAAAAACAGTTCAATTTACATATACATTGCATAATTTAATGTATTAGTAATTACTCATTAGTTACAAGTACTTTTTAAGCTACTATTACCAGTTTAAAAGATGCTAGTTTGATTTATTTTATTACATTGCTAGTTTTATTTAATTAATTATTTCATAGTTATTATTTTTGTTTTTATATATATAGTACACAGTTCAAATACTGCACAAAATCATGTCAGTGTACTTGTAAATTAAGTATACTTTGGGCTTTAATGATCAAGGGGATTTTCTTAAAGCCAAATTTTATCTTGTAGTGTTTTTATCAATGGAGATATCTTGGTTCCTCCAGCACGAATCTTGATACCAAAACACACACTTGCTAGCTGGGAAAGTGTATTGGCCATGGTGACCGAAAAGGTTTCCCTTCGCACAGGAGCTGTGCACAGGTATGTGTTGCATACATAAATGTGCAGTACATGTGTAAAATGTCAGCGTTGAGTGATCTCATTTCTTTCAGATTGTGCATGCTGAACGGGAGGCCTTTACGTGGAGCGTACGAGCTGCAGAACAACCACAGTTATGTTGCTGTAGGGGCAGAGAGGTTCAGGTCTTTGCCATATCATCTGGCACCAAGCAAAGGAGCAATTCACAGCTTCTCCGTGTAAGAAAAATTACAAGACAATATAGTTGGTGAAATTTGCTATCATTTGCTCACCTTTTGCCATTCAGAATCTGTATGATTTTCTTTCTTCCACAGAGTACAAAGGAAGAAGCACAAAGCACTATATAAATGCAGCCCTTTTGAAGTTATATAATTGCTTCTGTGCACAGATTGGATAAATTGCCCTGCTGTTTAAATAACTCTAATGCTCAACAAGGCAAAATATAGTAAAAATAAGACTATATTTTAGAATTATAATTATTTTTTTAGAATTATTACTTTTGTTTATTTTAGCATTCTTATTACTTCTAAAATGCTGATTTGGTGCTAAAGAAATATATTTTATTACTATATTAAAGTAATTTTACTTAGTTTTTTTATTGGAATGTATGTTAATTTTGCTTAAAGTATTTAAAAAAATAGTAACACATTATTCAATCATAGTTTATATTTTATTATTTTATTCTATTCGTTCTAAATTATTGTCATATAAAAAGTTATTTAAATAAAATACAATTAATGATTTAATGCATATTTAAAAGAATCAAACAATAAATAAAGAAATAAAATAACATGAATGTATTGTAAAATAACCAATTAAATCAACTTTTTAAAGAAGTCAACATTAATATATTAATTAGTAATTATTTATTTAAGCCCGCATCTGAAATACTGTTTTTTTTTGTTTTACAATATTTTTTCTCATTTGTTTTCCACAGAAGAAGGATTGGAAAAATCAGAGGAAGAGTTCTCTCGTTCTTTTTTTTTCTTCTTTAAGTGACATTTTTTGTTTGTTTTTAGGATCAACAATGACATTCTTCCACCTCTAAGAAAAGAAAAACAAGACCGAAATCTGGTAAGGACAACGTGGCAATGAGCATAGTGTAGTGGTGTAATGGATCACAAATCTCACATTATGGTTTTTGAGTCACAGACAGGACCACTAGACTCTTCTATACAGCTTAAAGTGACATTTAAAGGCTTAATTAGGTTAATTAGGTTAACTAGGCAGGTTAGGGTAATTAGGCAAGTTATTGTATAACGATGGTTTGTTCTGTAGACTATCAAAAATATATAGCTTAAAGGGGCTAATAATTTTGACCTTTAAAATGGTTTTTAAAAAAATTAAAAACTGCTTTTATTCCAGCTGAAATAAAACAAATATGACTTTCTTCAGAAGAACAACTATTATCAGACAAACTCTATTAAACATCATTTGGGAAATATTTAAAAAAAGAAAAATCAAAGTGGGGCTAATAATTCTGAGTTCAACTGTATGTATATATGTAACAGTACAAAATTGATAAAAAACAAACAAAAAAAAAACTTCTATAATCCTCATATTGTGCAACAAACAGAATATGATGTGTAAAACAATATATAATTTGCATTCATTTGACAAATTAAGCATATAAACGGGTCAGTACCAAAAGCTAAGGTTGGCAGCATGATGTATTATGTAAATAATGACAAAAAAAAAAAAGAAAAAAAAATTAAAGAGAGAGAAAAAGGAAAATATATTAAACTGAATTGGGTGGGGGGTGGCATGTTCTCATAAAACCTGTGGTTTTATGTCAAGAAGAGTTGTATGCTAGTGCTATATCAGCACTAGTACTAATCTGAAAGGTACAAACTAAAAGTGCAAGATGGGCAACCTTTCATTCAACAGTAACTGCTTCAAGTTTCAGAGATTTGACATGCTCCAAGAATGGCAACCAAATGTTAGAAAACTTGATCACTGAACCTTGAAGACTATATTTAATTTTTTGATGTGTCATTTTTGAAGAATTATTTAGTGGCATATTTTTGATGGCTGGTTGTTGCCACCTATTGGTTAAATAATGTTATTGCTGCCTACAACTTTCATTTTTGAGTGTCACGTTAAACGCATATGATGGTGATTTTATTCTTTACCATAAACATCAGTGGCTTATAAGCAGTATATAAACTGTAAAACTGTATATAAACTATAAACAGTACTTCTGTATTCTTGTTTATAACTTCATAAATAACTCAATTCACACACCGGATGTGCCGCTCAGCACCGCGACACGGCGCACATGACAGTTGAAAGTATCGCACACATTCACGAGCTATTTAAAATGAAACTATTCAAATGGCACTCTGTGGCGTGGCAGAAATATGAACAGCTTCCCGAGTCGTGACTCAATGCCGCAGACAGCCACCGACTTGCGGTACCCTGTTAGAAAAATAGATATCTGAATTGTGTGGCGCTGCGTGGCGTGCTGCCGAGCGGCGCTTCTGGTGTGTGATCCCCTTGAATCTCTTTCCTGATTTTTGCATTTTTTCTAACAGATTTAATCGCAGGGATTCGAAGGATTAATAAACATATGTAAATCACCATCATTTATAATTTGTTGCATGGGTGTTGAGATCCCGATCTTTTGATGATTAATCATGAAGCTTACACTGAATGCATTAATGCAGGCTGAACAAGTAGTGACAGAAAACACCTTTAATAACCTAAGAAACCCACCACATCCCGAATAACCTACCACAACTTCTTCCATCATCATTATGTTTTACAGGAAAGCCTAAATGCTTTCATACATGTGATTTGAATGACACGAGAGGCGATCTCTCTGCGATCGTTACAAATTTGGGATTAATCTACAAATAAAAAAAATTTATCCGTGGGTCACGTGTGTTCCGAACTGTGGGTTGTGATGCGTATTACACCCCTAGTGTAATCTCCTTTTTTCCTTTTCTCAACCTAAACTAATATCTTGAACTTTAGATCAGCCTCCAGCCCCTTCCCCTTTGACCAGTCCTGATTAGATTGGAAATTTCAATCTGATCCCGATATAAATTGTCTACAGTTCATTAGTGTTAAGGATCAGATAGTTGAGGAAAAAAATGTTACCATCACAGCATTTCAATGTCTCCAGTCAGGCCGGCGAGTGGGTACATTCACCTCATCAATCACTGTCTGTAGCGGGTATTGAGTTCTTCTCACCTCTCCTTTTTCAAACTGTCCCACTGCTCGCAGTTTGTGTTACTTGATCAAGTGAGAGCCCGAATCCCTCACCAGGGAAGACGCTGAACCCCTCGCCTGTACCTCGCCTGTAGAATGAGGATAAATTGTTTTGTGATAGTGCTCGTGTTCGCGTGATGCTTTTGGGATGGTCCAGACTACAACACAAGAGCTAGACCTGGCAAACAAGTGATGGAGAACAAATACACATTTAGTGGACTGGGAGCTGGAGCTCTCTGAAGTAAAACTTTGAGACATCTGGTCATTGTAAATAAGAGGAACGGGTGTGTTGTTCTCGGATTGATTTCTCACGCTTCATCAGCTTCATTGAGTGGAGGAAATAATTTGAAGAAAGTGGCCAATTATCTTTGCTACAATGAAGATGGAGGAGCAATCAAAGTCTCATCAAAGTGTCATTACAATGCGAGGTGTAGTTTTGTAATCGGTTTATGTTTACCTGTAATGTGTGTTTGTTGAGGGGAACGCAAACACTTTAGCATGTATTAGTTTTCCCATCAGAGAATAAGTAATCGTGATTTGAAGATTTGTGATCATGCACTAGCAGATAGTTGTTCTGATGTTTATTGAGTTTGTTTCAATCATTTGAAGAACAGTTTGGGTGCTTTTATGGTTGGTTTGATTGCTCGGTTTGAATCAAGTTAAGGTCAATTGATTTCCCTGTTTGGAAACATCTGTGATTTAGATATAAAAACTTATGCTTAACAGTTTAGATGTAATTCTATTCTATATTAGCAGGGTGTCCACAGGGTCTTAAAAAGCCTTAAAATGTCTTAAATCTCAAAATCAAAATTTTAGGCATTAAAAAAGTCTTAAATTTACTGAAATATTGTGTTGTAGGTCTTAAATCTTTTTTTAACAGGTCTTAATTTTCCTTTGTCCATGTATTGCTGTCCAATCTGGCTATTAACACCCATACAATCTCCAACAATCCCAACCTCAATAAAACTTTAAACATTTTATTTAAAAAGGTGATTTTTATCTCTATTTACCATAATAATAAATGTTTTAATTTTTGATTTAATTTTTAATTTAACTTTAATTTTTTAAGTTAAATTATTCTCCTTACAATAACATTGGTTTAAAAGTGCTCCATGTATTTACTGCTGAGGACACCGACCTGGACAGATTGTTGTGCCTAGATTTAGTTTATTATAGTTTTTAAAACATTAAAATAATGTGTTTTAAAGGAAGTTAATGTTGGAAAAAAGTGTATCGATATACAGTTGAAGTCAGAATTATTAACCCCCCTGAATTATTAGCCCCCCTGTTTATTTTTTCCCCAAATTCTGTTTATCGGAGAGAAGATTTTTTCAACACATTTCTAAACATAATAGTTTTAATGACTCATTTCTAATAACTGATTTCTTTTATCTTTGCCATGATGACAGTAAATAATATTTTACTTGGTATTTTTCAAGACATTTCTATACAGCTTAAATTGACATTTAAAGGCTTAACTAGGTTAATTAGGTTAACTAGTCAGGAGAGGGTAATTAGGAAAGTTACTGTATAACGATGGTTCGTTCTGTAGACAGTCAAAAAAAATTAGCTTAAAAGGGCTAATAATTTTGACCTTAAAATGGTTTTAAAAACTGCTTTTATTCTAGCCGAAATAAAACAATTAAGACTTTCTCCAGAAGAAAAAAATATTATCTGACATACTGTGAACATTTCCTTGCTCTGTTAAACATCATTTGGAACTTTTTTTCCAAATTAAAAAAAAAATTCAAAGGCGGTTTAATAATTCTGATTTCAACTGTAAGTAGAGCTTGCTTGTTTTCACAGAATATTTAAATACTTTAAGAAATATCTCAAATATTTATTTTTTTTATTATAAAATTATTATTGTATTATAAAATATATTAAATTATATATATTTTTGATAGGGCAAAGAAAAATCTTTTCCATCTGGGCCACTTGAAAAATTCCTCAGCGTTTAGCTCTTTATGAGTCTAAATTTCATTTATAATGGTCTTAAAAAGTCTTAAATTTAACTTGGTAAAACCTGCAGAAACCCTGATTAAGCATTATAACTTTGTCATTTTTTAATATAAAAAGTAATTAAATAATTTGAAACTCGTTATTTAACAATGTCAATATGATGTAATTATTACAGATTTATCAGTAAAAAAATGATGTAAAATAGTAATTAGTGACAATTATTACAAATAAATTATGGTCAGACTTTACAATAAGGTTTCATTAGTTAATGTTAGGTAATGTCTTTACTAAGATGAATTAACAATAAACAATACTTTACTGTTACTTTAATTTACTGATGCATTCAAATGTATGCTTGTTAACATTAGTCACACCTTGAGTCTAAAAATGTACAACTTTATTTTCATTACTTCAATAATTAATGTAAACTAGACGAATATAGACTTTAATCAATCACTTTTCATTGTTTGTTGTTAATAAATACATTAACATTAAAGAATACAACCTTATTGTTAATTTCTACTAAGATTGCTCATATTTGAACTATTTTTTTGTTTCATTTTTTTGAGAGAAATGAATACTTTCATGGGCATTATGGTGGCTAAGTAGTTAACACTGTCACCTCACAGCAAGAAGGTTGCTGATTCGAGTCCCGGCTGGGCCAGTTGGCATTTCTGTGTTTTCCCCGTGTTGGTGTGGGTTTCTTCCGTGTGCTCCGGTTTACTCCACAGTCCAAATACATGCGCTATTAGTAAATTGGCCATAGTGAATGAGTGTATATGGGTGTTTCCTAGTACTGGGTTGCAGCCGGAGGGGTATCCGCTGCGAAAAACACATGCTGGAATAGTTGGCGGTTCATTCCGCTGTGGTGACCTCTGACAAATCAGAGACTAAGCTGAAGGAAAATGAATACATGAATACTTCTATTCTGGAAGAATGCATTAAGCCACATTAAAGTGGAATGTTTTACATTTCCACTGAGGAATGTTTTCTATTGCAACTACTTTAGTAGTAATCGTAGTAATCATTTTACAGAAACATTAAATTGAATTCAGTTTTTGTAGTATTAATAACAGAAAGAATCCTATAAAATCACTGTTTTCACAATTTTACAGAGGACAGCTGTTTTCAGTTTCCAACAACATATAACTTGAGAACTAAATCAGCATATTACAATGATTTATGAAGGGTTGTGTAACGGAAAACTGGAGTAATGATGCTGAAAATTCAGATCTACCAAATCTTAGTATTTCATCGTATTTCATAACGGTTTAGATAAAATAAAATCATATTAAATACTACAAATGTACTTAAAATTAAAAGGTATATAAAGATCTCTGCATAAAAGAATGATTGCTTAGCAAGCTCCTGTTCCTTATTTCTCATTGTATTTACCACATGAGGGAGACAAAGACTCATCCATATCCTCCATCCACCACCTCTAAAAACACCTTTCTTTTCTCCGTCCCACTGCTTGCCTTACCCAATGATGTCATTCCAACATAAACATTTTGATAATGGAATTGAGTTAGGGAAGAATCTACCTCATCTTCCCCAAACAATCGATACAGTATGTTTAAGCTTATATTTTACTGTCACATAAACAGCAGGCAGGGGCTTGTATATATTATTAAAAATCTCACTGTATACAGGCTTTTCTTTCTATTTTTTTCTCTCTCCATGTGACAGAGCTGGCACCGCACTGACAGATGAAAGCAGTAGCGCAGCATTTGGTGTTTATTCTCCTACTGGCCTAACAGATGTTGAGCGAGGTGTCAGCGAAGTTGACACGGGTGGAAAAGTGCAACAGTGACAGAGACGATCACACTAGAGGCCATGCACACATCCGCGATTGTGACATGCAGCGGCAGTAAAGCCCTTTTCTGTGACACTGCAGGGTGAAAGTGTCCCCTCGTGTCTCTTGTGACTCGCTCGTGTCAGACCTGCTGCCGTCCCTGCGGTGGCTTCCTGTTTTGGAGAAGCACTGGTTTCTCCTGGGGATTGGTGTAGACACCCATCCAGCTGCTCTCTGTCAGGCCTGTCCTGTGCAGGCAGGGGGAGTGGTTCACTGATGCAGCAGGGGGTCTTCCACGCCTGGCTTCAGAGTCATTATCACATCGCTCTGGAGTCAAGCTGTACAGTGGCAGTGTTTGCAGTTCTTCCATGCTTCAGTTAATGTAAAGGACGCTACAACCTGTTATGAGGCCCAGCGAGGACTTGGTGTTAAGGGAGTAGTTCACCCGAAAATGAAAATGAGCCAATCTTTTATTGTTCCTCATGTGGTTTTAAACCTTTATGAGATTCTGTCTACTGTTATTATAATAATAATAGTACATTTATTTTATATAGCGCCTTTAAAAGGTACTTTCTTAAGGTGCTTCACATATGAATCAAGAGAACATTAAAGGGCACTTATTTTACCCCTTGTACAAGAGGTAAGATATGTCTTTGAGGTCTCAAGATTGTGTCTGTAAAGTTTAAGCTCAAAATACTCATCAGCAGTAGCAGGATTTAGGCATGGGCGATTACCCAGGGCAGCATTTTGTTAGGGGCGGCATGGAGACCCCTACCGCTCCACAATTTTCAATTTCGTCCGCGACACCAAACCCCCACCCCACCCCCCCTTTTCAGTTTCGTTTGCGACATCCCCTGCCACTCCCTTTCCTACACCCCTTACCCCCCTCTCTCTTCACTTCGAGAGGGTGGCATGAGCACCATGAGGGTGGCACTGTCATCCTCTGCCTAGAGCGCCAGTTAGGCTTGCTTTGCTCCAGCCCATCAGATCATTTATTATAGCCTCCAGAATCTGCCCATTTTAGTGTTTAAATGCATCGTAGCTATTTTCATACCCTGTGGCTTTAAATACAAATGAGCTTCTTCTCCCCACCCACCGTTTCCACATGCGTGTCTGCCTCCCATCATGCTTTACGATAAACAGCACAGTGACAGAGACGCACTCGGATGAAGCTGAAATACAGCTCATTAGTCAAAAATACCAAGTAAGGTTATTTGATGTATTTGTGGTGGAGTTTATTCAAGCCTTTCTGAAATGATGAGTCTCACACAAATGCCGTTTGCAGTACACACACACACACACACACACCATACAGGCATATTATTATTTACTGACACCACGTGGCCATGGTGATTATAGCAGTTATGAATTACTTAGCAATTTTACTGTCTTTATTACAACATGCTCTCTTTTAAAAACGTTTTAAACTTTTAAAACTTATGAAATCACAGAGTTGTAACAAATATTTTAATCCCAGTTTATTTGGAAAACAATGTTCTGTGGACATGTGTATACATGTTATTATAGAAACGTGGCGCCTGTCAATCAATTCGGTGGGCAGGAAAAACCATACTCCTACATCACGTTGCGGTGGGCTTCAAAATCACTGGGGTCCTATTTTAACATCTAGAAATTTTTAAAAAGAGTCTTGCTGTGTTTAAATCACTCCATTATGACAATGGACACACTATACCTATGCACAGTTCTGTCCAAACAGTATACAAAAGTTTCATCACAGGTGCCCTTTAAGGCCCGATACAAAATTTATTTTATAACCTTATGCCTAGGTCTTCCACTTGAAACAGAATATAAATGGGTAGGGATGTAAATATTTCTGTTAGAAAAAGACACCATTACTAAACACTCACAAGTCATCATATGTTGTCATAGAGTAGTTGCCTAGTAACATAAAAAGCGTAGAGCATTGCTCTTTACTAATGTCACCAAAGGGCAGTGCGGTGCATCTCAAGTTTTCAGAACTGAAAATCACGTTCGGTGAGATCTGTTCCACTCGCAAAGTTGTTTTGGGCTGTATTTGGATGAACGCTGTTTGTTTATAGCTTAAGTGTTTGAGTTTCCGGGTTTCCTCATGCACCTGTTATGACTGGTGAATCATGTTGCAAGAAGCATGTAACTGTAGTCATGCTTCAGTGGTCAGTGTGGGTCATGTTCAGGGGTAGAAAGAGTACTGAAAAATCATACTCAAGTAAAAGTACCATTACTTACCCAAAAATGTAGTGCAAGTAGAGTAAAAGTGTCTGTTGTAAACAGGGTGGGAATTATACATTGACGATCTGGGGGTGGGCTGGGTCAAGTTTTACGGTTATGTTCTGTAATAAGCCTCAGTGAACCAAAGTTACATCTTTAATTCAATTACTTTATTAATCAAACTTTTGTTTTCAGTGTTTTGAGGGATATTGAGTGGTTCTCAATGACATTTGTGATAAATAAAAGGTGACAGGTGTGCATTCATGCAACTATTATTGGATGACCATTTATTATTTTGATTTTACCGTTTAACTTCCATGTGTGAGCAAGTGTATAATCAAATAATTCATCTTCATTTATATACTTTATATACTATACTTTATATTTTACAATGTAGATTGTGTCAAAGCAGCTTAACATAGACGTTCAAGTAAATTAAAACTGTGTCAGTTGAGTTTTTAGAGTTGAATTTTAGTTCAGTTCAGTGTAGTTTAATTTTCTCTGCTGAAAGTTTAAACACTGAAGAGCAAATCCATTGATGCGCAGCTCCACAAAATACAAACTATGCATCTAGTTTCATGGACATCTAGAGTAAAAATGCTTATTTTATAGGAAACATCTTTTGTGAACACTTACGCTGTCTGTTGGTGCTCTAGATTTGCCAGTTTCAAACCACTAAATTAATATTTTTGGAGCAAACATGCATTCAGTGATATGAACCATTATAGGGGTGGTCACATGTATTTTTACATATTGTTTTAAATATTATTATTATTTAAGATACAGATCAGAGAAAACTATTTCTTAACTATTAAAAGGCAGACCCCTCCATACATCTTGTTTTGATGTTCTTCAGGTGGAATCAAGCATTAATTAGGGGGGATCAAACCCCCCTGTAATTCGCACCCTGGTTGTAAATATTACTCAAAGTATGTGTAAAAAGAAGCCCTTTTAAAGTACTCAACAGTAGTGAGTATTACGATGTGAATGGCTGATGTGTTTACATGCCATTTGTGCATGTGTGTGAAAACGTAACATTCTGTAGTGCATTAAGTTCTTGTTTAAGGGCATTTGGCGATTTCAGTTGTCATACTGTAAACATCCTTCATCTTCTCATCAGTGGCATGCAGTCTAGACAGCTACTCGATCATTGTGTGAAAAGATTTTGGACATCTCCTTAGACGCTTTTAATGCTTTCAAATGGTTTCAAATGGTTTTCTGCGTTTATAAAGCTTCCGTGTCTTGAGGTTGTTCAGTATTTACTTTCTATGTGCGATTTGATTGGGCCTGAATCACAAGACTGAGTTTTCTACTCAGCCAATTCCCATAGACAAGAAAAAATAAAGTAGTGACTAGGAAAATAGTAGAGTAAAAGTACCAAACTACTTAGTAAATTACGATTCCTGGGAAAAACTACTCAATTACAGTAATTTGAGTATTTGTTACTTTACACCACTGGTCATGTTCATGGACATTATAGCAAATGTGCTGTAAAAAGCTAATTTCTTGCCATGGGACTCTTCTGACAGACTAGACTATTCTGTTAAATCATTGGGTAAGGTTATCAGAATTAAATTATGTTGTGGAGTATTTTGCAGCAGTTGTTACAAGAGACTGTTGCTAGCAAAATTGAGTGATTTTATTTAAACATTTTTATTTTTTTTGAAGATCATGATTGTGACAGTGTGGCATGGTGGCTCAGTGGTTAGCACTGTTGCCTCACTGCAAGAAGGTCACTGGTTCGAGTCCCAGCTGGGCCAGTTGGCGCTTCTGTGTAGAGTTTGCATGTTCTCCCCGTGTTGGCGTAGGTTTCCTCCAGGTGCTCTGGGTTTTCCCCACAGCCCAAAAACATGTGCTATAGCTAAATTGGATGAAATAAATTAACCATAGTGTATGGGTGTTTCCCAGTACTGGGTTGCAGCCGGAAGGGCATCTGCTGCGTAAAACACATGCCAGAATAGTTGGCAGTTCAGTCCGCTGTGGCGACCTCTGAACTAAAAACTATGCTAAAGGAAAATGAATGAATGAATGATTGTGACACGTTACCGCTGTTATGAATTTAATAAATCAGATCTTTTTTTTACATTTGTGTGTGTCCTTGCAGCAAGGAAATTTCTCATACCCCTTTGTTTATTGTGTGGTCCTGAAAAATCTTCATTTTAAGGGCTGTATAGCACTTCCACTTACCCCATAAGCCTCCAAGATAAAGAGAATCAGGACACCCCTACCCCTTCATGTGAATGCACAAACCGAAGTGAAGTTTTAAAAATGACAAGACACGTTGGATTCTTAGGGCCCTATCATACACCCTAAAAATAGCAACACATCGGAAACACGTCTTGCGCCTTATTGCGCCGCAAGACGTGTTTCCGATGTGTTGCTATTTTTAGACCAACGCAACAGCAATTTTTCCATTTTCCGCCATGCTTTTTAAATAGCAAATCCATTGTGCCACTTTGTGGACGTGTTTTGGACGTCCTAGAAAAGAGGTGTGTTAAGGGGCACTGTTGCCGCATTGCTATTTTGAGGAACTAAAATAGACTGTTCAATAGACCAGCTGAAAGCAGGTCTAAAGTCCAGCGCAGAGCACGTTAGTTGTGCGCCTCACTTACAGATTACTTGTAAAGCACAGCAACAGACAAATATCTTTACAAATGAAAAAGAATTAAAGTATTAAAATATTACAAAAATATAACTTTCTATATTGACTTTTATATGACTTTTATATGATTTGAAATAAGACTTTTCTATAATATAAAAACCACCGCCTTCATCTTGGGGGCTATTTTTAGTTTATTCATGACAATTTCCTTTGGTATAATGTTATTAATATTAATAGTAGTATTTATTAAATGCATATTTATATTTGTCTTATTAAAAACAAGCTTAGATTTGTCCACCTGTCAGGTTTTGGACCATATGGGGCATAGCATGTGTATTTGGATATTACTCAGTTTTTTGACCACACTTTGTTATTATTGCTCATGTATTTGTTTGCTGGAAATTAAAACTGAATTTAGAAATAATTTTGAAACAAATCTTTGTGCTTAACAAACTAAATTAATTATGTAGGCTAATGGATATCTGTGCGTACAACACATTTCCTTATCCACAAGAGTGAAAGGAAAGGCTGCATGGAGGAGACTCACTCTCTCATTCTCGTGGTGCAGATGGTCTGTTTAACTGTTTTCTCGCTAGTGAAGGGTTTTTCCACTTACAAAGTCCGTCATGTAAATAGCAAATGCGCCATGGCGCGACACAACTGACTCTTAAAGGGAATGGGAGATGAGACTGATTAGTTTATTTTCCGAACACACCCATAACTTATTAAGAGAATAAGCTCAATCCTGTTTGACCATTTGCCATAGCACAGAGCGTATTTTTCTGTCCTTAAAAATGCAAAAGTGGATTCGGATATGCCCTTAATGCTTTTGCGCCCTGCGCTTTAGACTTTGTGCCTAGATCATTAAAATAGAGCCCTTAATGTCAGCTGGGAAAGAATTACACAGTTTACGAGCATAATGAGGAAAAAGCCCACTGGGAACCACACTGAGAGTATAATTTTTAGGTGAACTATCCCTTTAAGATATGTATTAGCTGATCTTATTACAAACGGTCAGCTATGACTTGTTGGTTATTATACACTATGTGAAAGACATGATATACTGTAACAAAGTTGCATCAAAAGCTAGCAGTGACAAACACACTGTTTGCATATGATATTAAGATGTTGTTTCCCCCAATCTGATCAAAAACTAAAGATAGGAGTAAAAAGTGAAATGTTTTGAAGAGGGAGTCAAAAATGCACTTGATTGGATTGGAAACAGGATTTAAATGCACTGTAGCTTGTGTCTAAAATTATGTTTGTTTTGAAGGCACAATGTTTTCTTACCTGTTCTGGATCTGATGTATAAATGCTGCATATGCACATAATGGGTGGATGAAATTTCCAAACACATTTATTAAATAAAAAAAAAACACTGTATGGACACCTTAGACTAAGTGAATGTACAGGTTTAGTGCTGTGAGCGAAGTAATGAAGTAAGAAATAATTTTAAAATTCTGTTTCCATGTGAATATATTTATTAGATGATATATAACATTCTCATTAGTGGACTTGGAGTCACACTAATTTTGAAATTACAAGACATCATTATCCATAACACGCACACACTGGTTTTTTTATTCTAAAACAAGTCAAAGATACTGAAAGATGCAATAACCTTTATGTAGTCACGTGGTTATGTATCAACAGATCAGAATTTACATATGGAAATCATATGCAGATGAGGTTATGCATCGTAAATCCAGGCAATGTTAGCACCATGTGTGTTATTTTAGAGAAGTGATGATGCATGAAAGCACAATCTTACACTGACTAGAGGGATTTGGTGCAGGTTCTTGTGTACACTGTTTTACAAATCTGAAAACTTGTGTGGTTAGCATAAAAAATTGCCCACAGTATTGACTTTTTATGTTCACATTTAAATTGTGTGGGTTTATTTTACAATAAGGGCAGCACGGTGGTTCAGTGGTTAGCACTGTTGCCTCACAGCAAAAAGGTCGCTGGTCTAAGTCCCGGCTGGGCCAGTTAGCATTTCTGTTTGGAGTTTGAATGTCCTTCCTGTGTACGCATGGGTTTCCTCCAGGTGCTCCGGTTTCCCCCACAGTCCGAAGACATGCGCTATAATGAACTAAATTGGCCATACAGTACTGTTAGTCTGCAACCTGCTGTACAAAGCTGTGAAAGCTGGGAATCAGCCAAACAAGGGATAATATCTAAACATAGTTGTAGACCAGTTTCACAATTTGATATAAATTATGGAAGTAAACAAAGAAGAGTTCAGGGTGTTTCTCTGGCTTCCAAATTTCACATCTAAAGCCATTTGAGCATTTGTGGGATGTTCTGGACAAACAAGTTCCTTGGCAGCTCAACTTGCAAACTAAAGCCTAGTTTATACTCGACGCATTCGCTAGTTCGCTTAAGTGCACGTGGCGAATGTGCGGAGGTTCGCTTTGAGTGTGCACAACATAAATTTTGACTGGCGGAGCGCACAATTTTTTTTTGAGACTCGAGCGAACAGTTCACGAGGCGCCGCTTTTCATTTGAGTTGAATATGAATCATTTTGAAGAGATTTTGCCTGAAACCGTACGACTGTACAGACATCTTTATGATCCGTCCATGCGTGATCATAGGGAGAACCAGATGTACAATAATTCTTGGCTAGAAATTGCAAAAGGGGGAAAGAAGGACAGTTTTTGTAAAAGTTTGGAAAACCCTGTGGAATTAGTTTGTTAAAACCAATAAGAGGGGCCATGGCAAAACTGGATGTATATATATATACGTATATAAACATTTTGGAATTTAAAACAATTTAATATTTACAAAACTAAAATGAAGTCACAAATTATTTCTTTGATAACTGGAAATCGATATTTGAACCTGTCAGTTTACAATATACTGATGCCCTGTTTTTCTAGGCTGGATTGGGGATAATGGTCAGGAATGTTGGATCATTATTGCCTTTTTAGCATATAAGTAAAGGACAAACTATCCAGACAGTAATGTGTGAATGGTTGAGTGGGTTAAATAAAAAAGTCAGTATTTTTTTAGTAAGTGTACTTTTTAATCTTGCCATAATAATAATAAAAAAAAATAGTTGAACAACCCATGTTCTGTTGTCATTAATATTTTAATAAACTTTTATAAAAGGTGGAACTGTCCGAGATATGAACAAAAGCAAGTGATGCATCAAAGTTTGTATTTAAAAACTGGTTATAAACATAATTAAAATAATTTATAAAAATAATTAGTTTAAAAATCTTAAACGATATTAATGATAACGTAGTTTCGGAAACGTTCTTTTTCTCTGTTTATCCACCTGACTTTAAGGTGGGTTCCTTCTGATCGCCCCCCTATAAAGAATATCTCAACGGCGATCGAAAGCCTCGTCTGCTTCACGAGGTGCGGTGCCAGGTGAAAGTATAAATCAGGCTTAACACCTAGTGATCCTAAAGTCTGACTTGTAACCCAGAGGTTGCAAGTTTGATTCCCAATACTGCCAGGAGTTGTAGGTGGAGTGAGTGAATGAACAAGTTTCTCAGTATACACAACTAAGGTGCCCTTGAGCAAGTCAGACAACCTTTAGTTACTCTTCGGGCACTACAGCAAAATGGCTTCCCAGGTTTGTGTCACTGATTGGATGGTTTAAATGATAATTGTCCATCACGTCACTCACTCTGTTTTTAAGGATCTCCTGCTGATGTCTCCACAGGACACCTTTGGGGGTCTTGTAGAGTCCATACCTTGGTGGGTTGGTGCTTTTTGACAGCACATTGGGGATGTTTTCTATTTCACAACAACCTCTTGAGTTTCCTGCTTTTTCCCCCAACATTTTTTTCAGCCTGTCAGTTCCACACGTTCACCCTAAAAGTTTCATTTACGAAGTTGAATTCTCAACGAATTTCTGAATTGAATATTCTAGCTGAACTTTTGGCAGCGCTGTTGTTTTATTTCTCCTTTGCCCACCAACAGCTGTTCAAATTCAAAGGGATGTCAGGCAGAGTTTGCTTTGAAAAAGCAAGCGAGTAGAACAAATATTCCGCTATTCCCCAGGCCCCATGTTAGTGGGCTTGCAAACACCATTGCCCGAAGTGTGTACCACTGGAAGACGGAGATCAGTGAAGTACCCCCTAGCTGCCTCTCTATGGAGCCAACTAACAGTGGCAAGAGCTGGAGAAAAATGTATTAAGCCTTCTCTTTCCCTCACTGTGCCAGAAATGGCTCACCTTGCTCCCAATGGTGGATCCGGTATGCAGTGCCTGCTGGAAGAAAATTACCTTTTGTGGGAGTATTAATTCAGACATGCATCCTGCTGTCAAAGCATCACTCTAAACTTCTCTTCCCACTGTTTCGTCTCTCTCTCCGGGTCTCCAGAGCCCCAGTCTTCTTTTTTCATCATCAGTAACTGTCTGCCGTCTGCTGAAGAATAAGTTATTCCCTCCAAGTCTCTTTCTTAAAGCTTGTTTGGATCCTCATTGTTTGATCTGGCTTGATAAATAAGACTATTGCAGTTAGAAATTCATGGCTGCCCTGTTTCATCAATAAATGATTAGTTTGCTGTGCTCTCTGGTGATTGATAGGTTGTGCATGGGATGTATTGGAACCAGATGAATTCAATATGGTGCCGGTCGCAGGGGAGCTACAAAGCATATCAGCTCATGAAAAATTGAGGTCAATGGAAAATGTGAAAAAGAGAGTAAAAGAGGAAGGAACGGGGTGTGCTGGAAACACAGTTGTTTCTTGTTATCAATGGATTGTAGACACACTTTAAGCATCAGATCGAATCAAAGCCATGTATGGTCTTTATGTGAAGATTGCTTTCTTTACTCTTGCAGTTCGCAAAACCAGGAGTGGACGACGAGGGCTCTATTTTCTATGCCAAACAGTCCGGGCAGGGCTCGAAAATCCCAGATTTCTACGCTACGGAGGGTAAGTGTGGCACGTCGTGATACGATTTTCCTTCTGTCTCCCTGGAGTTTCATTCCCCCCTCTTCCTTCGGCAGATACAGCCGTTTTACATAATTGCTGATAGGCACTGTGGCTGTTGTTTTTGTAGGAGTCTTATTCTCTTGCGCTCCATCTTTCTCTTATGCCATCTCTGCTGTGTGATTGTGATGCATTTATGATTAAGGGAGTGTGAGAGAGAGAGAGAGTGGCAAAAAAGAGGGATCTTGTACTCTTGCATGTGTGTGGCGCAATACAGCAAGCGCAGGCGTGTGCGCCACAAATTGCTTTGAATTGACAGGCTGTTCTCCAAAGCCCACCTACATTAGGGAAATACGCTCTCATTCTTGGATAGAATGCCGTCCTGTGAGAGGAATATTAAAGCTCAGCATGGCTTCAAATGCTGCGGAGGGCTTTAAATCATAGATAAATTCAATCAGGCCATTTTGTTTAAAATGTATGCAAGTGCCTTGTTAGCTATGTGCCAGGGAAAACAAAATGTTTCCATTTTTTTTCCTGATAGGTAATCAAAATGTTCATAAGTTATTCATGAGAAATTTCTCTGTCTCATTCTTTCTGCTTTTTCTCGATATTGGTTTCTGGTCTTTGCTTTCATTCATTCAACTCTCTGTCATTCTGTTGCATATAGAGACTTATACTGTGTAATATCATGTGTGTGTGTTTTGTTATTGTACTGATAGTGTATTCCGTTCAGATTTTTGTACTTTTGTACTGTACTCAATATATTTTTCCAAACTACTATAAATCGAACTGCTAAAAATGGAGCAAGAATCATTTGATTGATTCTTTTTTAAAGATTACAGTGCAGTTACAAAATACGAATTATTTGTCCTTTTAAATCTTTATCATAATCATTAATACGATGTAAATAATAATAATAATAATAATAATAATAATAATAATAATAATACACAATTAATTTAATATAATCTATGATATAATTTAGTTTGATCCTTATTTTATCTTTCTTATTATTTTACATATTTTAATAAGTACATATCAGAATTGTGAATGAACATATATTATTATTATTTTAAAAGATCACAGTGCAGCCCCAAAATACTAATTAAACATCATTAAAAATCTTAATAATAATAATTAAATAATAATTAAAATAATAAGGAAAATCAAAGTTAATAAATAAATATCTTTGATCTAATATAATAATATGATATATTTTTCTTGTTTTATATTATTTAACATATTTTAATAAGTACAGATCTGAACAATAAGTATTCTCTATAATTTGTGAATGAATATATCTATATTATTATCTAAAATACTAATTAAATATCATTAAAAATCTTAATAATGAAGTTTTATAAAATAATAATAATTATAATAAAAATAATAATAAAATAATGATAATTGAAGTTACAAAATAAATATCTTTGATGTAATATAATAATATATGATATAGTTTATTCTTATTTTATTTTACATATTTTAATAAGTGCATATCAGAATTGTGTATGAATATATCAGTATTATTATTTTAAAAGATCACAGTGCAGCCCCAAAAAAATACTAATTAAATGTCATTAAAAATCTTAATAATAAAGATGTATTATAAAATAATAATAATTAAAATAATAAATAAAATAATAAGGATAATTTAAGTTAATAAATAAATATATTTCATGTAATATAATAATATATAATGTATTCATAATTTATTCTTAATTTATTCATAATTTATTCATAATTTATTCTTATTTTATCTTCATTCATTTATTTTGTTTTCGGCTCAGTCCCTTTATTAATTTGTGGTCGCCACAGTGGAATGAACCGCCTCTTATTTGATCTTATTTTGCATATTGTAATAAGTACATCAGAGATCAGAATCAGAATAATAAGTATTCTCTTTAATTTGTGAATGAATATGTCTATAATATTAAGGATAATTTAAGTAATTAAATATATTTGATGTAATATAATAATGTATGGCATAATGTATTATTTTATCTTATTTTATCTTATTTTAATAAGTACAGATAAGAATAAAAATGTCGTTAAATTTTTTTCACAGAAATAAGTGGAATTATTTTATTCATATTCTTTCTTCATATTTTTTTCCTCAAAAGTTATTGAAACGCTAACGCTGACACTTTACTTGCTTTCAATAAGCTTTCTACCATTTGGCTCACAAATCTGACACTTTTGTATGAGCATGCCCCCTTTGCACACTGGGAGAAATGAGCAAGACTGTGACTGAGCAAGTGCATTGTGTCTTTTACACGCCATGAGGTCATTCAGTGAGTAATTGCAGGCGCTCCGGAGCTGCCATCACTTTACTCATAAGAGCGGAGCCAGCAGTCCTCGTGATGGAGTTGAGTTTCCCCTCACTCATGCAGATCTCACATTAGCCTCGGACGGTACGTCTGCAGCCATGCTTATAAAAGCCCTTCGATGAAGGCTCATACCTACTCTGGACACTCGAGCACGTCCCATGGGGCAGAAGATCCACATAATGTCATTCCTAATGGCAGAGAGCAAAAAAAAAAGAAATAAAACTAGAAACCTCCTTTTAACTACATCAATTGCTGCAGAGGCATAATCAAACATGCCATGACTGAAAGAGCCATTCCCATCACCTACCGAAGGAGGAGTGCATCTGCTGTCAGCCTATCATTAGCTGAGATTGTCTTACCTTTGAATGTCAAAGGCACCAAGCAATGCAGTTTGCATCTCAGGATCAAGAAAGCCCATTAAATGCTTTGTGAAGTGCTGAGCTCGGTCGGGCTTGATTTGATGTGAGGTGAAGTGTTCTGGGTAATGCTGAAGAGTGTTTATCACTTTAACCCTCATGTCTTGTCTGCCGAAAGAAGACGTTCCATCTCCAGACAGGTTTTTTTTTTCTTTCTTCTTTGTCTGTGTTAATGGTCTACATTTTGTGAGAAGCTATTGAGCGTTTTTGTAACAAACATTAATTGATTTGTAGTTGGTCCCAGCAGGGCCTGTTCATTTATAATGTCATCTTGCCATGTGCACTGCGAACAATGAATGGAAACAGGGTTTCAAGGTTCTTCCTAATGCACCAGTCTGATTCTTCTTAATGCTGCTGTCTCTAATTCGAAGGTTACTTTGAAAAATTGCTTCAGAAATTTCTTGTCAATTACAAATCAACATCAAGTTAAGCACTAAATTAAACAATATTTTTAAGATCATAGTGCAGAAAATAGTACTTTATTGCAAAATGCTCTCCAATAATCTGTGTTCCTTTTGTATTTTCGCAATTAGGTTACAGTAAAATCCTGAATGGTTGTTTTTGATGAATGATATCTATCTTATCTTATCTTTCATTTTCTGAACCCATCCAAAATGTAGAATTTTTGGTCACACTTTATATTAAAGGGGTGGTCCACAGTGTATTTTTAAGGCTTGGTTGTGTTTATAAGATTCAAAGCAATGTGTGCTCATGCTTCACTTGTAGAACATCACATTATCTTTTCATATATCTTACTTTGATCATATACAGTTATTCAGCTTACATGAAAATGACAGGAAGGCCAGCCCTCAAAAGGCTCTGATTGGTCAGCTAACATAATGTGCTGTGATTTGCTGATCGGCACTATGTCACGGCCCTACAAGCATGCGTTTTTGCACTGTGTAAACACAGTCAGTCAGAGCAGCTGTTAGCAGCGTTAGCTGCCTGAATCAGACAGAAAAATTAAGAGCACACAGCTGAATCTCACGCCTGCTCTCTAAAATAAAATCTGACTTGTGTCTTTCATATACAGTTGAAGTCAGAATTATTAGTCCCCCCTGAATTGTTAGCCCCCCTGTTTATTTATTTCCACAATTTATGTTTAATGGAAAGAAGATTTTTTTCAACACATTTCTAATCATAAAAGTTTCAATAACTCATTTCTAATAGCTGATATATTTGAGCTTAAAGTGACATTTAAAAACTTAACTAGGGTAATTAGGTTAACTAGGCAGGTTAGGGTAATTAAGCAAGTTATTGGTGTTTTATAAATTTAAAACGGCTTTTATTCCAGCCAAATTAAAACAAATAAGACTTTCTCCAAAAGAAAAAATATCACCAAACATGCTGTGAAAATTCCCTTGCTCTGTTAAACATCATTTGGGAAATATTTTAAAAAGAAAACAAATCAAAGGGGGTATAATAATTCTGACTTCAACTGTATATATATATATATATATATATATATATATATATATATATATATATATATATATATATATATATATATATCTGTGTATATTTATTTATTTGTCTATTTCTTTTAAAATAATTGAGCAAATTAACAATGGCAACTTTGTAATACAGTTTGATGTATTTACCTTCGGCCCACGGCCCTCAATCAAGTTTGGTTTTTGGCCCTTCATAAGAAAAAAAATTGGTTTAGAGCTTGACAATTACCACTTACCAGAAGAATATAAAAACATATATGAAATAAAACAAAAGCTCTAGAAAACTTTAGGCAGAAAGAATGCTAGAAAAAGGCTTTAGCTAAAATATTGCTTCAAATTAGTCAGCTCATATTTCTGTAATATACTCTCTCACATAAGAAAGCAGTCCACAGTCCTGAGGCTTTAGTGCATCAGAGAAATGTCTTCATACCTTTTTATTAATAAGAAAAAAATTATAATTGCTATTATTACAGTAACATGTATTTGATCGAAAACATTAGGTTAGGTTACAGCTGCACCCCCTGTTTCACACACCCTGTTCTTGCACCATGTAAAAAAAATTATCTCGCGAGTTTTGCATCATCTAATCGGCTCTTCTGTATTGGCCTTCGTGGAGACCGTCGATCAAACTCCCCCAAGCTATTATCGGCCGATTATGATCGTTACCGATCTAGTATTAGTATTAGAAGTAGGATTAGTCCTATCTAGTATTCTGAAAAGGCAAAAGTGAAAATTGCGCTGATATTTTAGCTGACGAAGTCTATGACTATAGTACCACCCAGCGGTCAAAAGCTGCAGGCGCATTTACTGTAGCAAATGTGTTGGCAAACACGTCGGCAGAGGGAACATATTAAACTGGTAATTTATGTGAAGTATTGTAACTGATTTATTGTCCTTTGCAGAAAGAAGTGTCTTCAGAGCCACCAGCAAAAGGAAGGAGGCAGTAGTAGCATCTGAAGTCCCGGAAGATGAAGATATAAAGGTGGATCTTCCATTAGAACAGGTGAAGATGAAAAGCAATATGCACAATGCCACCTTTAGCCTTACATTTTATAGTATGTTAAAACTACAGTGCAGCAAGAACTGTAAGAAGCTGAATGTTTCCCTCTCCTACAGATGGAAGTGGAAGAAGTCGAGGAGGAACAAAACTTCTATACAGACGTCCAACTAGAAGGCGGTGGTGAAAGCCCTGTCAAAAGCATTCAAAATGCATCTCCTTCCGTAACCAATAAGGTCAAAGAGAAATTAGCTTTCAACTTAATGATGCCTTCTATGCATACAATCTAAATGTCAACTCTTTACTGACCAGCGACAGTGGGGTGTGTTGAAATTGTTGTTTTGGCTTGTTTAGAGGTATTTGGTCTGTATTGCATCCACATTACAGTAAAGCTACATTAGTTTTTAGAGGTTTCAGTCTACTAGTTTGGTTCACACCAAGGTTCAGATAGCAGCGTTCACACTTACTGAGCCATATTAACAGAGCTATTAACAAAAATGTATTTTAACTGTAGTATTTGACATAATGTAGTAATTCCATAGATATATTTGTTTATCAGGACATCATAACATTTTTTTGATTTTAGGGTCTTAAAATTTGTAAGATAAAACCTCAGCTGAACGACATCAATTGGTATCTTTCACCGTGCTATTATTTATTTAATAAAAACAAAGCCAATATACAAAAGCCATGACAAACTTACAACCCAGACTCATTCTGAAAACGTACCACTATATACATTTATTTAGAGCACCAAAAATGTCCCAGAAGAAACGTTTTTTGCAGTTTTTGTTTTTGCGAATCCACCAGAGGCTGCTGTGTACACTTTTTCAGATCTTAAATATCTCTCTCGAGTTCCGTTCATGCCTGCTTTCTCGTGTAAATCCACCAGAGGCCACTGTGGACTGAGTGACTGATTGGTTGACTGACTGACTGATCGATCGACTGACCCATCCTCCTCCTTTCCTAAACCCAACCAATTGTGTTTTCAAAAGCACCGACTGACCTGTTTTGTTTCATTGTGGCATTTCACATTTCCACTCTTTACAACTCCAATTGTCTCATTACAAATCAAGCAGAATGGCTTTGTGCTATCTTGTGGCAAAATACTGTAAATGCATACTTATCTGTCCATTAAACTTTGAACTGTCTATTGTCCTCATCAAGATATCTTCTCCGTGCAACCGACATCTTCATCCATTCAAATGATCGCTTTGCTGCCATGCACGTGAAGCCTCGTATGATCACTGGATGTCATGACAATAGAGTCATGCAGGAAAACTTTGGTCATGCAGGATACTAAACAGTTGATTTACAAGGTTTATGCATTTATCAGTGAAGGAAATTCACAGTTTGAATCCTTTACACATGGCCTTGCAATACGAAATGGAGTCTGGTCGGGATTGAAAGCTTTTGCGGTCCGAGTCCAGACTTTGAGAAGCCCTGCTATATATTGTTGCTCATCTGAGGTTTTATTTTCCAAATTTAAAGCCATATAAAAGTATTTCCCTCAATATAATATACCCCTGGAAAATGAATAATTTCAGGCTTGACTGTATATATGCAGATGTCACATTTACCCATCACACATTGATGTAGCCGCCATCTTGGTGCAGTCAAAATGTTGCCATTCACATTTTCAACATATATTCAATGCCGCCACAACATTCTACAAAGTCTACTGGTATATTTCGACTATTTCCAAAGTTTTCATTTCTGAACTGTGTTGGTTTCTGTTGGTTTTCAAAAAAATCATCTGCATTTATAGCAAACTGGTATTCATCTATAACTATCACTGCAGATGCAAAGTCAATGCTTTTGAGAGTTTACATAAGTTTCAGTGTGGCTGTATACACACTTGTGTATAGTGGCCGATAGGAACAGCTTCTTATGAGGCATCTACTGTATGTGTATGCATTTAGGAGAAAATCCCCCATTGACTCAGAATGCGACATAGTACAAGTCTGTCATATCCCTCTCTGCATTCTCCTCACACAGTAGATGAAGTGATGAGGATACAAGCTGCGATTTGCCTTTTTTTTTGGTCTGTAATCTAACCCCCATAAAATGACCCCATTTAGATACAGCAGTTACTGTGTCCAACAGTCCTTGACTCGTTATAGTGTGAATCTCATAACATTGATGAACAGACACAACAATGCTTCGCAATATTACAATGGCACGCAATTTCACAGTGCTTTGAAACAGGAAGATATCGAGTCTTATTTAAACAATCAATAACATGCAGCATTCCGTTTAATGAAAACTATAATTTCAGACAAAGGCAATTACACCACCGGGTATTGTTTTGGTGCGGTGACTTTCTGCTGTAGTCGGCATTTTCATAATAAAGATATTCTTATCGGAATAATTATTGACCGGGGAGCTGCGGTTATTACCTTGTTAAGGACCTCATCAATAGTATAATTCATTTCTTATCACGTTTAGTCCTGTATGGAGATTGCCAAATCGAGGGGGGTGCTATAGATCTCGGGAATGGGCCGTGTGTAATAGCGAGTAGTAATTTTCACCAGTCCAGCCTCGGCTAATTGGCAGAATCATCATCACCGCTCAAAACATGATTTGATTTACAAGAGCAGACGAGGGCTCGCTTTTACGACCGTTCGCAGCGTCGGCACTAAAGACATGTAAGTGCTAATCTTGCAGGACTTGCTCAGAAGGACTAACCATTAACCATGTTCCCCAGCACTCAACAATGTCCAATAAATATTCGCACTCTGAAGGCTTGTATTCCCATCGCACACATAGCAGCGACACGCTCTGTTCTTTTTCCCGTCCAGCCGTGTTTATTATCCAGCATCGTAACGCTTGATTATGACCCTCCAACTGATCTATTTCATAACAATCTGACGTTAACGTGTGTATTATGGCGCAGATATTTTTGCGATAATGAGTTACTATGAAGCTGCTGTGCATTTCATATAGAGGTGACTGTTTAAATCTGCCGTCGCAGAGTTGATATACAGTATTTTACAATGGCATAAGCATAACAAATACCTTCTTTTGCTGGAGCTCTAATGTAAAACGCTGCTTTGTTGAAGAAGTGCTCTGAAAGCATGTAATATAAGGAGGCTTCTTAAGAGCTTGATGTATTTGAAAGCTTCTTAAAATATTTCATTCACTTCATATGAGTCATGCTTCAAAATAAATATTACCTCATCTTGGACGTGCCTTTGAATTATATCACTCCCCCGCTACTGTTACCGGAGTTGCGCTTTTATTGATGAACAGATTCAATTATATGATAGTGTTTTAGCCGTCTGAACAGAAATGATGCCGTTTTTGATTTGCATTAACACATAGTGAACCCCGGCCCGTAGATAAAAGAGAAGCTAAGCTGTCACCAAGACATCAACACTGTTTACTGTAAGCATGTTCGCTTATGAATAAATCACAAACAAATCTGCTGAAGTGTGTTTTGGTTGTCCATTTTCATAGTACGTAAACTCTAATGTTAAAAAAAGAGAGTAAAAATTTACTGTTATATAATTTATAATATTAATAATATTATTTACACTGGTACTGTGTTATTATATATTTGTCGATATGTGTTATTAACACGAAAGCTTGTCTGTGGATGTGTAGAGTAATATAATTTTTTTATTGTAGTATTTAGCTTAAACATATTTAAATGATTCACGAGGTAACATTTCGTTTCTAGGCATTTTTTTATCATAGTTATTTAATCTATTATTAAATTTAACTTTTTATTTATATTTTGCATTTATTTAAAATATGACAACAAATGTCTTGATATTATTTTAATTGTAATAATTTATTGAGGTTTCAACAAAATTTTTTTAGTTATACACTATCTGATAAAAATCTTGTTGTCGTGCCCAAATAATAACTTAAATTCTAGTTGATCATTGGAAAAGTGGCAGAAGGTAGATTTTTCCAATGAATTATCTGTTAAACTGCATCTCATTCATCACAAATACTGCAGAAGACCTATTGGAACATGGACCAAGATTCTGATAGAAATCAGTCAAGTTTGGTGAAGGAAAAACTCATGGTTTGGGGTTATATATAGGGGCATGGGAGAGATCTGCAGAGTGGATGGCAACATAAACAGCCTGTGGTATCAAGACATTTGTGCTGCCCATGACATTACAAACCACATGAGAGGGCGAATTCTTCAGCAGGATAGCACTCCTTCCCATACTTCAGCCTCCACTTCAAAGTTCCTGAAAGCAAAGAAGGTCAAGGTGTTCCAGGATCGGCCAGCCTAGTCACCAGACATGAACATTATTAAGCATGTCTGGGGTAAGATGGAGGAGCAGGCATTGAAGATGAATCCAGGAATCTTGATAAACTCTGGGAGTCCTGCAAGAACAGTTTCTTTGCTATTCTGACTTAATGAGTTATTTGAGTCATTGCAGAGATGTATGGATGCAGTCCTCCAAGCTCATGATGGAGTCATACACAATATTAAATTCTTTTTTCCACTGCACCATGACTTTATATTCTATACTGTACATTATTTATGTTAAGTGACAAGACTTTTGTCTAAGCAAAGTCAGGCATTACTCTCCTAATTAAATGATTATAAATGAATGCATGATCACAGACTTTTGCCTTTCATATAAACCCGTTCTCATACCAAATGGTCAACTAGAAGTCAAGTTATTATTTGTTGTTCCTAAAACTTGGATAGGCAATAAGACTTTTTTCAGAAAGTGTACAAAGTTGTTCTTGACATTTTTAGTCAGTTTGATCAATGTAAGTTGAGATGACTAGAAATATTCACTTGATTCAAATAAAGAGTTTTAGGCAGCATTAATATTTGACTGTGTTTTAATTAAGGTGAACAATAATGACTGTGACAATTACAATGCAAATTCTATTTTGAATCAGTTGAATTTCATAATCAAAAATATAATAATCAGAAAAGTATACATAGACTTAATCACAAATATTTAAGGACTTAATGAAAATGGTCCAACAAATCTGTAGGCAACTATTCCGCTTATACTTTTCCACCAATAGATTGTTCAGATGTTTTGAAGACATTTGTAAGGTTTTGTCTGCATTTGTTTGAAAAGTGCTTTCTATTAGTAATTATAAGTATATTCATATGTGTATGTAATTAAATTTATTGTGTGGGATAATAGGGAAATATCTTGCCATTTTTTATTGTGTTGGTTAGTATATCTACTTACTCAGTGGTTCTTTTTTGTTGTAGGCTATAAGAATTTTTAAAATAACTGAAATCATTTATATACAGAGCTGAAACATGTGCCTGGAACTACTTTAGCTGGGCTTTTACTTAGAACATTCATCAGTCAAGCATTCATTAGCTCAAAAAAGAGTTTTAATATTAAAAACATGAACTTTTATTGTAATAACTCTTCCTAAGGGCTCATTTAGCATGTCGAGACAACTACTTTTGTTCAGCGCTTACAGTAAATCCATCCTGAGAAAGAATTAGGCCGCACACGTGAATGCGGCAATCGTTTGTTTTGATTTTAACCGTATTGACTGATTTAGCAATCAGTCAGCTAAGCAGTTTTTCTTAATTAATATTGTTAGATATGCCGATGTGTCCTGGCGCGTCTGATCAATCGTCTTCCTCCTCCACAGAGTTTTGTGATAAAAATCAAATAGATATTGATCACATTATCGATCTCCTTTTGCTGTGTCAATACAATATCTGTTCATTTATCTTCTGCTTTGCTCTCTGGCTACAGTTCCCCAGCTTAGACTCACTGTTTCGAAGTGCGTTTTTCACAAGGTCAACCATAATCAACCCCAGACGAGAGCACGGGCTGCGAGCGGCTCTCTCAGGCTTTCAGGCCTCTGCAGCAGACCATTCAATTACTGTTTATTAGACGGTGGATAGTCATTAATCAGATGGAGATGCACTGGTTTGGTCCAATAGCCCACTGGACCACTTAAGAAAACACAGCCTCTCTGTCTTCAATCACTTTTGAAGAAATACCTAAATATTAAACTCTTTTATTCTTGAATCTTTTGTTCACCTTCATGTCAACTTTTAATTTCATTTTTGTGCACAACATAAATAGAATGATTTTCATGCTGTTCTTTAGCAACGAGGGGAATTCTCCATGAACATTAACCTTCTTTTTTAGTCTGCTTCTGTTTAAAGCTATGTGAGATTCAGCTGTGTTGTTTAGTTATATTTGTAGTCTTATAATAGTTGTTCATTTGCATTTTGATTAATGCCCCCAAAAGGCATTTAGGTCTGTTTTGAGACGCATAAGAATTCCAAATACGAAATAAAACTGCTTTAAAACTCTTAAAAATGCATCTCATTTTATTATTAATCATTTAAGGATAGATAGATAGATAGATAGATAGATAGATAGATAGATAGATAGATAGATAGATAGATAGATAGATAGATAGATAGATAGATAGATAGATAGATAGATAGACAAAACAGTTGATAGATAGATAGATAGATAGATAGATAGATAGATAGATAGATAGATAGATAGATAGATAGATAGATAGATAGATAGATAGATAGATAGATAGATAGATAGATAGATAGATAGATAGACAAAACAGTTGATAGATAGATAGATAGATAGATAGATAGATAGATAGATAGATAGATAGATAGATAGATAGATAGATAGATAGATAGATAGATAGATAGATAGATAGATAGATAGATAGATAGATAGATAGATAGACAAAACAGTTGATAGATAGATAGATAGATAGATAGATAGATAGATAGATAGATAGATAGATAGATAGATAGATAGATAGATAGATAGATAGATAGATAGATAGATAGATAGATAGATAGATAGATAGATAGATAGATAGACAAAACAGTTGATAGATAGATAGATAGATAGATAGATAGATAGATAGATAGATAGACAGACAGACAGACAGACAGACAGACAGACAGACAGACAGACAGACAGATAGATAGATAGATAGATAGATAGATAGATAGATAGATAGATAGATAGATAGATAGATAGATACAGTAGATAGATAGATAGATAGATAGATAGATAGATAGATAGATAGATAGATAGATAGATAGATAGATAGATAGATAGATAGATAGATAGGTAGGTAGGTAGGTAGGTAGGTAGGTAGGTAGGTAGGTAGGTAGGTAGGTAGGTAGGTAGGTAGGTAGGTAGGTAGGTAGGTAGGTAGATAGATAGATAGATAGATAGATAGACAGACAGACAGACAGACAGACAGACAGACAGACAGACAGACAGACAGACAGACAGACAGACAGACAGACAGATAGATAGATAGATAGATAGATAGATAGATAGATAGATAGATAGACAAAACAGTTGATAGATAGATAGATAGATAGATAGATAGATAGATAGATAGATAGATAGATAGATAGATAGATAGATAGATAGATAGATAGATAGATAGATAGATAGATAGATAGATAGATAGATAGATAGATAGATAGATAGTCACAGAGTCACATTGTACAATCATGTCTTATTATAGCATAGTTATATATCAACTAACAACCCAACAGGTACAGGACGTCCAAATGACGTCAGATTAACTTTGTACCCCAATGCCTGTAACGTCCTGATTTCTGTTTTTGTATATTTCAGTTCTGTGTTTTCATGTCACTTTCCTGTTCACCGTAGTTACCCAGATCTTTTTAATCTTTGAGTTAATTGTCTCCACTCCCTTGTTAGCTTGTTTAGATCATTGTTTTCTTGTGTATTTGTACCCTGCTCTGTTTCTACTTCGTTGTCATTAGTTTTTTATCACTTCCATGATGTCTGCGTTTGTCTCGTTGATTTGTTGTGGTTTGGTTTGTTTTAGTTTGTTTAAATAAATATTTGTTTGGCTACATCTGGATCTGCACCGTTGTTTATTCCCTGCTGTACACTGAAAAAAGTGTTGCATGCAAAACTGTTGCAAACAATTTATTTGTGTTGAATTTAAACAAACAAATTAAATATAATAATGTTCAACTTAATTTGTTTGTTTAAATTCAGCCCAAATAAATTGTTTACAACCACTTAATGTAAAAAAAATTTGTAAATCCAATGAATCATCTTTGAATCATTTTTTTCAGTGTACGCCAGATGTGACTACGTAGTGGGGACGTTGCATTTTGTTTGGAAATTAAAATCGTGTTGACGTCAGAACCTACAGTAACATCAGCCAAATACTGTACCAAACATGAACCTCTAATGATGTTACATCTTGACGTGTGGATGTTTCCAATATGTCCATCAGACGTTTTGGTTGGATACCTGATGTCTATCAGACGTTGGATACCTGATGAATAAATGTCAGTATTTGATATCAATATGACGTTGGATTAAGATGTTGGCTCAGATTTTGGTCACTTTCAAATTAATGTTGTCTTTAGACGCTAGCTAGACATTGAATTTTGGTCACCTGACATTAAGACCTAGATCTAACCTATATATTAATGTCTTATGAAGTTATGTGCAATAATTTATTTTTTTTAGGTCTATTAAACACAACTAAATGAAGTGACATGTGACTTTAATAATGTTTTAATATGTGCTTCTTACTGTGAAATGTTACCGTCAGATTTTTTATCGCTTTATTTATTTATCTATGGGTGAACTATCCCTTTAACAAGCCAGTTAACTAAATAAATGTTTTTCAATATTCGTTAAAATGATCAAATGCAATCCAAATAAAAGAAACAGACCAAACTTGGTTAAACATCCCAGCTGAGCTGATTATCATTTATATAGTACTCATGTGGCAGTGCATGAGTAAAAGCCATATTTCTTTCCTTTCAGGAGCCGCATTAGCTTGACTTTAATATATCATTTTAAGGCGTAACTTGACAGCTTCACTAAATGAGGATCGCACTGCATTGAAATGTAATTAGATCAAAGGATGAGATTCTGATTTATGTTTTCAGGACACCAAGGGGGAGGAGATGCCCTCAAAGAAGTCGGCAATCCGATCACACATGTCGAAGTTTTTAAAGGGTAAGTTCCTGAATGTCTGCAAAAACCACAGAAACGGTTCCTGGAATACAAGTGATACGCTTATAGAGAGACCACTACTACAATGCACAGTAATGATAGAGTTCTGCCTATCATGAAGGTCTTGAATAGCTTGTTAGACAACATCCAGCCATACTGAAACCATATGAGATCATCTTTAATGCTATTAAATCCTCCTTTCTTTAGATGTGGCAGTTTTATTTGATGGAAATAATGTCCGGTTTTATTCAAAACAATATATTCACAAATACATTTTATTTATCCAGTATATTACTGTATATTACACTGTAAACAATAGCTGGGTCAGAGTTTCTGCATGTTTCACTAAGTTAAGACTTTAAGACATTTTTTAGACCACCATGAATCAAATTTTAGACTTATACAGGGCTAAATGCTAAGATCTTTTTTCCGAATATCCCAGTTAAAAAAGATTTTCACTTGCCCTATCAAAAATATTATAATTTAATACATTTAATAAAACAATAATAATAATTTTGTTTGAATATTTCTTTATTAAATTTCAAATATATACATTCACAAACCCTATAACCCGTACAAAACATAGCTGTCAATTACTTCATTTTACAATAATTAAAATGTAGTAAATAAAAACTCAGCAGTAAATAAATGGAAAACTTCTAACTAATTAAATGCTATTTTTAAATGAAAAGTTAAAGGTTTTATTGAGGTTGGCATTGTTGGTGATTGTATGGGTGTTCATGGACAGATTGGGTCGCTAGACATGAACAAAGGAAAATTAAGACCTGTTCAAAAGATTTAAGATCTACAACAGCATTTCAGTATATTTAAGACTTTTGAAGGCCTAACATTTAGCTTTTGAGATTTAAGACTTTTTAAGACCCCGCGGATATACCCTGTGGGTTCCACACAATCAGTTTGTGTTGGGACAACATAAAGGTATTATGTTAAATTATTAGTTTTTACAAATTTAAGTAGATTAAACATAAAACAGTTAAGTTGTCCTCCAAAAAAAAAAAACTCAACTCATTTTAATTAAGTAGTTTGAACAATATTGTGTATATATTTTTTTATAAATGTTTATTAATATAATAAAAACAACAAAGTTTACAGTTATTTTTATTTGTTCAGTTATTTTCCAGTCAGAAACCTAATACCATATGACTGCAAGCTTTGAAGACCTATTTAAATGTGTAATCTGGTATTTGTTATTATTTAACATATGAGAGGAGATCCATTTACATCAGTTTTTTTTCTGATTAATTGACTTTTAATAGCTGTAGTGCTTTTAGCTGAAAATCCACACACATTTAGAAATGTATTGAATTCCCATATTTCTCAAAACTCCGGTTTCATTTCTTTACAGACAATGAGACAAGATTATACAAGCAAGATTGGAACAGCAACATCATTAAAATTATAAAAGAAATATGGTTTACAAAAATAAGCATAATCCATTGATATAAGAATTACAGCACTAGCAAGAGTGCTATTTTTCCAAATGTCTCCATGATTGCAAATGTGACCCATTATTACAGTCAATACAGATTTAGTATTCTGTTTTAGGTGCCAATGACAATAGAACAACAGCCGAATTGATGAGAAACGCAGGATGAAAGAATCGTCTGAAAGAATCAGAAGAGTAAATAGTTCATTTATAGAAATATAAAGTGATATTTTCATATAATGACATCATTAAAAATGTATATTTTAAATACTGTTGAGTGGTAAAAAAAATATGGTTTTGAGTATTAAAAAATAAATAAAAATAGAAGGAAAAAAAGAAAGACAGAAATGAAGAAAGAAAGTAAATATTAGAACAGAATCTAAAATAATAATTTAAATTTTTAATAAGAACTAGCATTATCTTCATACTAAAAATAACACAAATAGTGGATGGTTTCATTTTTTTTACAACAATTTGCATTTGGATTGGTCTACATTTGACTGCTATTTGTGTGCTGAACTGCAATCTTGAATATTTGTAATTGTTTAAAGCTTCCTTCACACTTCCATAGTACACAGTATCCAACAGAATCACAGCAAAGAAGTAACATTATCAACAATACTAAAATAACATACTGCATTTGGTGTACACAGCTTCCATAAGAGAGCTGAAAAGACTTCAGACATGCAGTTTCTAATTTCCATGTCAGAATTCTATAGGTTGAAACTAGTATAAGCTTAACAAATGCAAGCCTGGCCTCCTGGGTAGATCTAACAACACCATTATTCCGCATATGATGGGCACCAAACATCTTCTCAGCATGCTTGCTTCCCTCTCTATGTAAATTCAGCATTTAAAGCAGCTATTTGTTTCGCATTCTCTTAATAGCTTTATTTTTCATGCAATAACTGCGAGATGTAAAGTCATTTAGATGTTTTCATGGTAGCTTCTGATGGTAAACAGGCGAGATGTTTTGTTTGTGCCCAAAATTTTCCAGTTGTGATTTCAAGTATCTCTCATACTGTATAGTCTTTATAGAAGAAGAGTTAAAATAAAATAAAAATGTACTTACTTCCATGTTATTTTAAACCTCCGTTCTAGTATTTTAATCAATTTTGATCTGTTTTATCTGATCTGTTTTATTTATTTGATTATTTTTAATTATTTCCTTAAATTTTTATGTAGTTTTTTTTTCTTCCATAAAATAAACTTAAGTTGAATATTTTGATCAATCATTTCCAGTTGATAATGAAAGTGAATGAGGTCTCGATCTAAAATAAACTACAGAAAACTACCTTTTAGATTAAGAAATTAAGAAATAATATCTGAAACACATTTATTGAAGCTTTTAGAGCTTTTCCCCTCCAAGCCAAACTAAAATCTAGTTTTCTACTGAAGAGCAAGACTTCTGAAACCTGTCTGTTTAATATCACAATGTTTAATCCGTTCCAGACCTCAGAATGGATGTGGCAGTCCTCCAGTGGCCATTGGAAACAGGAAACTCTTCGCAGATGTAAAAAGTACATCCATGTTTTCTTTGGATTTTCATTTGGGCCGGGGTCTAGTGCTCATTTAGTGTAATATTACATTATCTACAATGTGCAACAGGACTAATGAACACCGAATATGCCCCCCCCCCAAAAAAGAAAATAAATCACAGTATTTTCACAGTATGTCTGATAATATTTTTTACTTACTTGTTTTATTTAGGCTAGAATAAAATGTTTTTTTAATAATAAAAAAAAAAATTTAAGGTCAAAATTATTACCCCTTTAAGCTATTTTTTTCATTAGTCTGCAGAAAAAACATTGTTCTACAATATCTTGCCTAATTACCCTAACCTGCCTAGTTAACCTAATTAACCTAGTTAAGCCTTTGAATGTCACTTTAAGCCGTATAGAAGTGTATTGAAAAATATCTAGTAAAATATTATTTACTGTCATCATGGCAAAGATAAAATAAATCAGTTATTAGAAATGAGTTATTAAAACTATTATGTTTAGAAATGTGTTAAAAAATCTTCTGTCTGTTAAACTTAAAATAAATGGGGGGGGGGGTAATAAATCAGGGGGGCTGACTTCAACTGTATATTAATTTTTTTTTCTTTTCTCAGAGAATTTCAAGTTTTAAGTGTAAAAGTAAGAACAGGAATAATATAGAAATGTAATGAATCAATTCTGGTTCTGAATTTAATTTGTCAATAAAAGATTTAGCCAGCATCAGGATGTGGACGCACTGGGGCACTGTTTTTTAACATTTCAGTGTTTACAAATAGATTACATCAAAGGGAAACACGAGCAATCTTGACAAACTAAACATAAGTCTAAAGCTACAACCCTCAACCAGCCATTGTAGCTAGTTGTTTTTCAATGGGAGGCTTATAAAGAATGTATTTGCTAAATTTGTGTAAGTTGCACAGAAAATGCTTATTAGAAGTGGAGCAAATATCATCGTAATAACAACACACAAGCATTGCTTACATCACGGTTTATTTTGAAAGGTAAGACTCCTCAAAACAACATCCCATAGAGCAGTGTTTCCCAACCCTGTTCCTGGAGGCAAACCAACAGTACATATTTTGTATGTCTCCCTTATCTGACCCATTCATGTCAGGTTTTGGGGTCTTTTCTAATGTTCTGCTGAGTTGATTCAGGTGTGTTTGATTAGGGAGAGGTTAAAAATGTGTACTGTTGGTGTGCCTTCAGGAACAGGTTTGGGAAACACTGCCATAGAGCATGTTTAGTCCAATGTCACAATAGTGTTGAATTATGGATGGTTATTCGTTTATTTATGTCACTGTTTTTGCCGGAGACCTGTTGTTTACATTGTTTACTATGTTACTTATGTGCAAAACGCCGTCTTTGTAGTTAAAAGCAAGTTGATGTTACAGCTTTCAGTGTTACAGATAAAATGAGACCACAAACTGAATAAAAAGTCAAAGTTCTAGTTACTAAAATCTAAACAAAGCAGTCGAGTGTATTGACATTCTGCATATGCTATCTGCGATCCATTTTTAGCCAGTAACATACTTTCTATTTTGACTGATGGAGAATTTAGCCAATGGGTGCATGCTCTTTCAAAATACGGTGACGTTTATGCATCTATTAGACACGATGTTGTTTTGTTGCTTTTTGTGCACGGCCACTAGTTCAGTGACCTGTCAGTCATTACTTGACGTGACATGACAAACCTGCATTCCTTAAAGTCTGCGTTAACCGGAAGATGCTGAGACTTTTAAGGTGCTTTCACACTTTTTTCAATTGCCTGGACCGAACTCAATTGTCCCCCCTTGCCACCTTCTCGGCCTCACCTTTTTTCCTTCTGAACCCTGGCACACTTCCCAGCTAGCAAACCAGACACTTCCTTTCAGCCCACATACCACATGGAATGATGGCACTTGGGCAGTCCGCTCCTGTTTGCCAGATCTGGGCCACAATTAAGCCACAATTAAGCCATACCAATATCACATAGCCAGAATTCAGTCAAATGAACCAGAACTGACCCTATTCTGGGCCACAGTTTGCTTTTATTCTGGCCCAGATCCAGCCCCACACCAGACACTTACATCTGGACCACATACTGAATGGAATGATGGATCTGGGCCACAAATAAGCCAAAGCAATACCACATATCAGCCGCAGATCAACAAAATGAACCAGAACTGACCCTATTCAGGGCCACAATTTGCTTTTATTCTGGCCCAGATCTGGCCTACACCTTACACTTGCTGGGTTTGGCAAAGTACAAAAATCCCAGCATGCATTGCAGTATGAATACATTCTATAGCTTATTGATGCTACAGTTTTCATTATTTGCTTTTGATTCTGTTGTTTATGTTGACATTGTTGATTTTATCACTTTTAGTATCCTGTTTGTGATGTTTGTGAGTTTTGTTCATTTTGTTAATTGTCACCGTTTCTTCTAATAATGGATTAAACATTGGTTAACATCAGTGAATTATATTATTTCCTCACAGGTTGTACCTCACTTAATTTTATTGTTTGTTTTTTTTTGTTGTTGTTTTTTACTTGGCTTGTTTGCTGTAATGAATAAACTTTTCAAGCAAAGTTCTTAAAAGTTACAGCAGCTCAAAAGAAATCTTATATTAAGAGGTTCAGGGCTATGAGCCCAACTAAAGCAAACACTTTCCTCCATGATGGTGACTTTAGTCTATGTGGTCCACATATGTTTTAAGATAACTGGGCCACATTTGCCATTTCTTCTCTGGGCCGCTTTAGGCTCACAGCCACATTAGCCAGAGCTAACTGTGCCGAATATTCACCAAAAGTGGCCACATATGTCTTAAGATAACTGGGCCACATTTGCACTTACATGTCTGAGCCACCTAAGGTTTAGACCCAGATTTCCCTTAAATGACTATGCCACATATTTGCCAACTGTGGCCCACATTTGTCCTCCGTCATTTGGGCCAAATTTATCATTTTCCACATAGGCCACATTCAGATGAAATTTTGCCATTAGTGCCAAATCTTTGCCTTAAATGGCCCATATATGAATTTGAATCTTTGCCCCCCCCCCCCCCCCCCCCCCCCCCCCTTTGCTATTGTAGAGGTGGGCCACTTCAGGCTCACATTCATTTTGTCTGGGCTGAAAAAACATTAAAAACATTCAGAACATCACGCAATGTCTGCAAAAGTAATTTTTTTGTGGAGACAAGCAGACATAATCACTGTTTGCACTGGGTCAGTCCCGCTTGTCACCAAAGTGATACACAGACATACACACAAATGAATGAACGTAATGAAAGCTAAAGTTTGTGGTACAGTAGGCGGTTCACTTCTGTTATTTGGTACGATTGCATTAATATCAGAAGTGAATCGTACTAGAGTTTGCACAAACCGTACCCCAGACCACCTCTTTTAGGCACACGTACAGTTGACAGGTTTGCACCTGAGTTCAGAAGAAACATTCATGCTAGCAAAACGTACTGTACTCTGACGTCAAATGAAACTGAGTGCGGACCAAAAGTGCTAGTGTGAAAGCACCCTTATTTCAGTATGCTGATGTATTTCCTGTACTGACGTAAACTGCCAGTAGGGGGCTGGGCTTTCTTTTTGCTCATCATTCCCTCATAGCAATCTAACAGGAAGAGGGGCATGGATAAGAATATTGTGACTGAAGCCATCAAACTGTTATCAACAAGAAGGACCGCCACTTCAAACGTGGAAGCCAATTGTCAGATTTTGATTGACGTTTACCAAAACAGGGTTTTTTTTTATTTGTGTGGATGAAATTGCACAGATTAATTGTTCGCCTTAAGAATAACAATGCGAGCTAGTAAAATAGACAGTCATTTCGATTCTATGTGGACTTTAAGAATCTAATTATAAATTTTTTAAATATTTGGACAAAAAAATATAAAAAAAAAAAAATTTATTTACCTTAAGGCTGATTTATACTTCTGCGTCAAGTGCACGCGTATGCTCCGGCACAGCCTACACATGGATGCATAGCCCTCACCATCGCCATTGCTGACTCGCAACTCTCAAAAAATTGAACTACACGTCGCAACGATGCGTAGCGCAAGCACTGTGATTGGTTGGCTTGGTAGCGCTGATGAGTGTGGGTGGGACCAAGAGCCGTGCGAACCCATTGGAACTAGTGTTTACAAGTGTCGAGTCCTGTGAAGGAGCTCTGGATGGAGAGTATTGTTTTATGTTTACCTTATGATTAAAGTTGTTGCACGTCCGCCAGTTCTCGCCTCAAAATAAGCAAGTTTGAGCTACTTCTACATTAAGGTAGCGTTCAGAAAAAACAAAACACCAGAGAAATAACTTGAAACAGAGGAACATAAACACATAAACAAGGCATGTGCTGTGGGTCACGCTGATCACTCGATGCAGAAGTATAAAACCGGGCTTAAGTGTTCAACCATTGATTATTTACAGCCTCATCGCACTACTACTCGTGTGATATTGCATTTATACAACAGTTCGACAGCATAACCGTGTATAGAAAATCAAACCCAAAGAGTCTCAAAATCCTTTTGTATGAGGAACTACTTTCTTCTACTGTTCATTCACATCTGCAGCTACTACACCAACGTCACTTTAGAGCTAGTATTTGAATGATTCTGAATGATAGCGTAATGTCTAAAGTGATGACAAAACAGGTGATTTTTCTCACATTTATAAGGCTGAACGGGATCAAATGCCATCAGTCTACAAACATTTCCCAGTATTTCACTGTTGCAGTCAAGAGATCACAATAACTAACCCTGAAAAAGCCAAAGCAGTGCCAACACTACCAGATTACTGTTGTGTTTGCGATGAGGAAAAATGCTAAACACATGCGAGCATTTCTTCTTTCTTTATTTTTACTGAACTAGTCTGCAGTAACGAAAACAGGAGACTCATTAGAAACAGATGGCCAACCAAAAAGTAAACCAGGGTTATACAAAAAATGGGCCAACACACAATACATACATTCCTGATATACAAGTCCCATCACACACTTAATGCACTACAATTACTATGGTTTAAATACAGCACTACAACAAACAAAAGAGAGAGATTGACTTAGAAAATAATTTACCTGTTTAATAATGATTTAATCAGCTGTTGTTAGAAATTGCACTTTTTTTTTATCCTCTAGGGCTTCTTATGCGGTCTCTGTCATCACCTTGTGGATGAACAACGTCAACAGTCTTTGCTCTACTCAAAGACAGACTAATGGCTGCCAATGCGCTGTCTCTCAGAAGTTTTTCATATAGATATAAATATTTTAAAATAGGCACTATCCTTATAAATAAACTGCATAGTTGTAATCTAAATAACTACATTCTCCTCTGAAAAAGCCTCAAAAGTACATTATGTTGTCCAACAGCAGCAATATTTGTCAAACTATTGAGTGCCCTCAGCTTGTTGTTGTATGTGGGCGGAGTAATACACAAGGGTGAAGCGTGAAGAGGCTGGATGAGTGCTGTTACTGGCAGAATATTGCATGGCTATCAGCCAATCATATTCAAGAACCAGACAGAACTGGTTCTATATATATATATATATATATATGTTCACTGTATGAACTCAATGTCTCCTCTGGACGAAACCTACTATTTAATTCCCTGCTACTTATTTCTGCTATTTTTCAGAAAGGAAAAAAGTGACCTTGAATTGTGGACCTAATGGGCTTTAAATATAGGTATGTACTGAATCAAAAGAGCTGTTGAACAGTGCATTATTAAATTAGCTGTAGTGTAAAGCAAACATGAAGAGATGTTCTATCCTTAAAAATGAGAAATTCAAGAGAGAATTGATCGTAAAGTGTTCTGTATATACTGTATATAAAGACTTGTGGTCTGCTAGATGGCTCTTGAAATATAAGGATGTCTCTCACTTAGCACATGCTAGTCATTAAAAATTCTCAAAGCATCTCCCATAGCTTCTAACATGAAAAAATAACATGTTCGGAAGACCTTGTATGCTCGAGATGAGGAGTCTGCTCTGTCTCTGTGTGATCCCAGCTGCCGTTCTGATGATAGGCTTTGTGAAGTGCACAACTGCCCCGCTTACACATTAGTTTGATTGCCAGTTTGCTCTGTTCGAAGCAGGCTTTGAAGAGTATCTCGAGATGAAAGCCAAACTTCTCCAGCGAGTCCATTGTAGCTGGGGTTCCATATTTGCTTCAGGCACCATCAAGACCTTCAATAACCTTCCAGTGCTGGCATGAACATAATATATAATTTATCACACAATGCTGCAGCCTAATTCTGCGGCTCTGTTTGTTCCCTTGCTGACAGACCTGATGAGATTTGTGTATATGATGAGTGCAAACGTGATATTGATTTTATACAAGAGTTCAGTAAAAGGTTCAATTAAAAACTCTGTTATAATTTGATAGCTTTGTCTCCGTCCAAAGATGCAAATTAGATTTATGAGCAAAACCGGAATATTGCATAAAACATTCGTAAATAAAGCACCGTTTTCATCCAACAAATCAAAGGGAACAAAATCATCACTTCCTGATGAACTTCCTGATAAATTATAATAAATTATTTGCACCTCAAATTAGGAGGATGAAATACAGAACCCAAGAACTCTCTTTGAGTGCAGCCACTCAAGAGTTCCAGTCAACTGGTTTCTCCACTAAAGCTAACCAATCACAATCCCTGTTTTTTTATACGATCTATTAAAAAAAATCTATTTACTTTTTTGATGGGCATGTTGGAACTTATTAGGTTAATATGTTCCCACCATAGTTTATTCATTTATTTTTCTCATTTGACTTTTTTACATTTACATTTACATTTACATTTAGTCATTTAGCAGACGCTTTTATCCAAAGCGACTTACAAATGAGGACAAGGAAGCAATTTACACAACTATAAGAGCAGCAGTGAACAAGCGCTATAGACAAGTTTCAGGCGTGTAAAAGTCTAAGAAGCAAAACATTAGTAGAAAAATTATTATTATTTATTTATTTATTTTTTTTTTGAGAGAGAGAGAGAGAGAGAGAAAGAGGGTACAGTTAGTGATATAGCCAGAGAGGCAATTGCAGATTAGGAGGGAAAGTGGAGACTAAACAGTTGCGTTTTTAGTCGTTTCTTGAAGACAGCAAGTGACTCGGCTGTTCTGATGTAGTTAGGGAGTTCATTCCACCAACTGGGCAGATTGAATGTGAGAGTTCGGGAAAGTGATTTCTTCCCTCTTTGGGATTGTACTTTTTTTTCCCAACGCGCATTCCAAAAAGCACATCTTGGTGTTTCAATTAAGCATTTTTATGTGATTTTCCAAAATGTGCATAAAAATAGGTGGATGAAAACGTACAGTAGCTGTTGGATGTATTTTTTTTTCTTTTGCCACAGAAAACATATAGCTATAAATCTACATCATAAGGTTGAACATCTCAGATCACACCGTTTTATTTCTTAATTAACTCCTGATTTGAATGAAGCGGGTGAACCAATGATTCATTGAGAGAGCTGTTTGCTTCATATCTGAATGAATCAGCCTTTAGAACTAATTCAATCAATGAATTAGTTGTACAACCCCAAATCAGAAAAAGTTGGGACAGTATAGAAAACACAAATAAAAAAGAAAGTAGTGATTTCTAAATTTACTTTTGACTTGTATTTCATTGCAGACGACATATTACAGCACGTTATTTAAATCAAATCAAATTAAATCACTTTTATTGCAGCACTTGTACTGTGATGAGTGAAAAGCTTAGGTGATGGATCCAGACAGTGTAAAATACAATGACAGTGCAATATAACAGCATACTCCCAAAAAACAAAACAGTATACAATTGGTAATGTTGACAGTAATACGTAGGAGACAATGAATAGGTGTACACACAGTCTGATTGTTGATGATAAATGATTGCAGACAAGATTGTTTTAAGTAAGGATTGGTTAAAGTGCAGTGCATGTTACATCTTGATGGTATGCAGTGAGGGCTGTGGAAGAGTTCGTGTGAGGTGTGTTAAGTGTTTATCAGTCGGCTGGTGCGTGACCGGATGCTACAGAACCATCTGCCAGAGGGTAGCAGAGCGAAAAGTGTATGGCTTGGGTGAATGGAGTCGCTGATGATTCTCTTGGCTTTCCTCATGCACCGCCTGGTGTAGATGTCCTGGAGGAAGGGAAGCTCACCTCCTACCACGCGGCCAGCAGTTCACACAATCCTATGTAGAGCTTTGCGATTGCTGCTGGTGGTTTCTACACCAGGTGGGGATGCAGCCAGTCAGGATGCTCTCCACAGTGCAGGTGTAGAACAAGCAGAGGATGTGGGGGCTCATTCCAAACCTCCTGAGACGCCTGAGGAAGAAGAGGCGTAGTTGTGCCTTCCTCAGCACTGTGTCTGTGTGAGCAGTCCATGTCAAATCCTCAGCGACGTGGACTGCAAGAAACTTGAAAGTGCTGACCCTCTCAACTGTTGTCCCGTTGATGGTGATAGGAGTGTGTTCTCTTTTCTCTCTCCTGAAATCCATCACCAGCTCCTTGGTTTTGCTGATGTTGAGTGAGTGGTGGTTTCCCTGACACCGTTTTATCAGAGTGTGCACCTCCTCTCTGTAGGCCGTCTCATTATTATCGGCGATTAGACCCACCACCGTTGTGTTCTCAACAAATTTAATGATGACATTGGAGCTGTGTTTGGATGTACGGGGAGTACAGGAGTGAGCTGAGAGCACAGCCCTGTGGAGCACCAGTGTTGAGGATCAGTGTGGATGAGTTGATGTTGTTTATGATTATTTTTGTCAAAATAAACATGTATTCCAATTCTGCTTCTTGCAACACATTTCAAAAAAAGCTGGAACAGTAAAGCATTTACCACTTTGCAATGTTTAAAATTCTGATGCAACTTCTGAATGAGTGAATAAACGAATAATAAATTCATTAATAAAAACATTAGCTCTTTGATTCTTTTTGAATTTAACAGAGTATAAAAAAATAACAATACATTTTCTTTTGGAGGTAATCTCTCGGTTTAGCATGCAATTAATTAACAGCTAATTAGATTAATTAATAAACATTGTGTATTTAATTAGAATAAACAGAATCGATTCACAGCCCTTATTGTTATGGAAGCAGACGGACAAACAAGGTGAGTAAGTTTAAATGATGTTTATTCCAACAGGTGAGCAGTAACGGATGATATTTGATAAGTGAATGGAGTTCGGTGAAACTGATGATCCTTTGTGTCAGGTGGGATGACAGACACAGAGGATGACAGAATGCACACACCAGAGGACTTGAGGGGAAGACAGACTGATGATACACACAACGCTGACAGGACACCGGGAACACTGGACAGACTGGAAGGAAACAGAGTATATGTAAGTACAAATGCTGAGATCAAATGGGGAGTGATAACCAGGAGGTGTTTCACTCAGAGTCCGCTTCGTAGGAACGAGACCGGACAATGAGTGAAGTGAGGTGTGTGCTTTTATAGTGTGCTAGAGTGATTGGGTGCAGCTGTGCGTGATTAGAACTCAGGTGAAGGTGCTCGTTGCGTGATACTGGTGGAAGAGCCTGGCCAATCCGTGACACTTAAGGTGCGGTCACACTTGACTTTTCTTCCCATAGACTTCCATTCATAATCACGCGAATGCGTCAGACCGGAAACGCGGGGTCATGCGTCGAGTTTCGCAAGTTGCTGCGGTGCAAAGTTCAAGCTTGGTGAACTCTGACCTGCGAAATCGCATCACTTGACTGCATGAGATCAATCGAGGATCAAAACAGGACCTCTCTGGACAGAAATTTAAAACATGGAGCTATCGCTCGCTTTTTTAATGTCTAATCATCTTGTTTAATCCCGCCCCTTTTCGCAGCGCCGCACGACAGAATTTCGCACACACAAAGCCCGGTGTGACCGTAGCTTTATATGCAATACAGGAGGTCAATAAAACCTCTGCAGTTTTAAATCAGTTTCAAAAATAAAAGTATCTTGTTTGTCTCAAACCCACTGTGGATGCGTAGCTTCTTAAGTCTGGAATGTATTACATATTATGCATCAATATGAATATTGCATAAGCGCTCACACTCAGTCCATAGCAAGCCGCCTAATTGCAGGAATTAATAATTAAGAAGCAAAGGTCTTGAGTGGGAACCAGCGTGGCACTTTTGATAAATTATTTTATGCAATTAGTTTTTAATCGCGTGAACTTTTGTGGAGGTTGGGAGGTTATGAGCATGAAACCAGTATTTTAATATTAAGATTCTTGCGTGGTTTTAATCCCTTCATTGAGCTACGATATCATGAATCAACAAATTAAATATGTGCCTCGGAAAGTAGAAACAGAAGGTGGAAACCAAAACGGATGATTGACCTGCAGGTCGTGGTTTATATCATTGTTCAACGTCATTGCAACAATAAGAAATGCAGAGTAATTTCTTAGGCCGCCTCGACTCTGGGCCCCGTGATTGTTCGCTATGTAAATGTGGCACTTTTAGAAGGACAATGCTCTTATTAAAAGCACTTTGATGAAGTGTAGGGACACACATCCTGCCTAAATCCTTGGGTTCACCCCTGTGTTAATGGGGCGGAAGCGGAGGTTTAATTTGCTTTGTTCATTTGTGAAATGGGCGTATAGATAGCCTGCTCGGTGATTGATAAAACGCACACACGCATCATTGTCAGAGTGGCCTATGACATCATGCAAGCTCTGCATTGGCATCGCAAGGACAACATACTTTATTTTTTATGTCTTCTGCCCTTTGCTCCAAGATCAATGGTTATTGTGTATGATATCATGAGGCACACGTTGGCTTATATTTAATATTACTTGACATGCAGGCTTTTAAAAGATTGTTGGACCTTTAAGAAGTGAACTATATCATTTACATTAAAATATCGGTTATTTATTTTTAGTAGTCTAACATCATGTCCTAACAACATGATTCCAGAAACATTTAATTTACACACACATTCAGAAGTGTACTGTACTTCCAATGAAATGGAGAGGTTTGTTATCTAATTAATGCAAATGAAACCTCATTAACATTATTAAGAGTACATGCTGAGTGAGTTATGTTGTTGGTTTGCACTGAGATACAGTTCTTCTGCATAATTCGTGTTTCAAGATCTGAGGTAAACTATCGCTGGTGATTTCAGTATGGCTACAGTATATAAATGTCATGTAAAGGAGTATTCAAACTCATACATTTAACACTGAATAAAGCTCATACAGTATTGTGATCAGTTCCTGAGGTTTATGAGTTTATGTTGTTGTTCAGCCATGGCGTCGCAGAAATAGAAACCTTGGTAACACTTTATAATAACTACACACTATGTACTATTTATTAAGCATTAGCAAATAGTGAATTCATTATCTGTTAAGCATTAACTCTACATTAACAAACTTTAGTAAGCAGTTCATAACTGCAGCTACAAATGCTCTATTCTTGACCTATAACCACATTTATAATGTGCTTAATAGTTGTGTTTTCATACTTTGTTAATGATTCAGTTTTTATTACTAAATTAAGTATTGCATTATTTACAAACCAGTTATCTAAGCGTAGTTGGTGGTTTTTAAAGATCATTCAGAATGAGTTAGTAAATGATTAATAAACTCTTCAAATTAACATTTATAATTCTTACTATTCAGGCATGTACTAATAGTTCATTTGTATGTTAATAAATGCTTTATTAACTCAACTTCATCCAGTTTTGTGACCTAATCTAAAGTGAGGACTATTAATGCTTTATAAATCCCTTATAAATGACAATTAAAGGGTCAGTCAAATTCTAGGAAAAATAAATTACTTTATTCATTTCTATTCGTTTGAAGATACACAAATAAAACTGTATCAAATGAAAAATAAATCTTTGCAACCTTAACTTAAATAAGATTACTGTACAGTTTAAACATTGCATACTATAATATTGTTAAGCTATTGTATTGTTGTTTAATCAAATTTTATGTCGTATTTTTGACACTCCTGTTATTTAGCAATGTTTAAACTTTATTTTTTACTTTATTCTTTATCTTTTTAATTTTACATTTTAGAAAAGATTGCAAAGATTATTGTTCATTTGATACAGAGCCTTTAAATGTCATTTACACAGGATTTATAAAGCATAAATAGTCCTCACTTTAGATTAGGTCACAAAATGGCATGAAGTTGAGTTAATAAAGCATTTACTAACATACATAGTAACCATTACTATACGCCTGATTAATAAGATATATTAACGCTAATTTCAATAGTTTATTAATCATTTATTAACTCATTCTGAATGATCTTAAAAAAATCCAACTACTCTTTAATACAAATGGTTTTTACATAATGCAATACTTCATTTAGTAATGAAAAATCAACCAGTCACAAATTATGAAAGTACAATTATTAAGCACATTATAAAAGTGGTTATAAGTCAAGAATAGAGCATTTGTAGCTGCAGTTATAAACTGCTTACTGATGTTTAATAAGGTAGAGTTAAAGCTTAAATAATAAACTCACTAGATGCTAATGCTTAATAAATGATTCATAGTGTGTAGTTATTATAAAGTGTTACCGAAATATATTTACTTCAAATTTCTTTAGAGGGACTTTTTTTCAGTTTTTCCTCAAAATAGGGTGATGTGGGCATTGTGGCACTTTAAATCAACCCAGGCTCATTCTGAGAACGTAGTCCCGGGGACGTTTCTGGAGACCGCGAAATACGTAGCCGGGGGTACGTACGGCTGCATTTAATTTTTTTAAGCGAACGATGCGGGGCGGTGTGACGCCGTTCCCTTCGGCGTTCGCCGGCCGGCCAGCCGGCCGCTCGCCTCCGTGTGGAGGGCTTTCCCGCTGCAACCAGTTTGTCCGGTTAGCTCTTCGTGTACTCTGGCGGACTCGAGGCGCAGAGAGGGGCTGACCACGACGACGACAACCGGGTTCGAGTCCGGGGAAGAGCGGTTCCAGAAATCAGGTAAGAAAACAAAAACAAAATCCAAAAAATGAAGCGAACAAGTTCGTCACAGGGTGAGAATGTGGTCAAAATCCGAAAACGTGGTAAAAATTGGACGAGGGCTTTTCTTTTTCTGGATGGCTTTTGTGAATCGTCGTTGGTTGGGTTTAGGGACGGAGGAGGGTGGGTCAGCCAATTGGCCGGTCGCACGGTCAATCATTCTGTCATCCAGGCAGACAGGCGGAAGGTCGTTCGACAGCGGCCTCTAGCGGGTTTACGAGAGAACGGCGCGGGAAAAAGCGCGCACAGCGGCCTCTCGCGGACTCGCGAAAACAAAAACTGCACAAATACATACCTCCCGGGACGTATTTCGCGGTCTCCAGAAACGTCCCCGGGACTACGTTCTCAGAATGATCCTGGGTTGCTTTAAATGTATGTAATGCCTGTTTCATTCTTACTGGGCACTCTTGAGCAGAAATTCCATATATGCCCCACAAAAGTAGTAGAACATTCCAGGAAATCCTTAATATACTGTAGATGAAGGCATCCAGCTATTGCTGTAGTTGAATGAATGAAAATAAGATCAGAATAAAAAAAGGCTTTAACTGACCATTTACACAACTGCGAAAGTAAATGGCCTATATGTGTTCTTTATAATCCGATGCTAAGTCACATAGAATATAGCAGCAGAATATAGCTATAAACTAATAAGCTAAAACTCACTGTGATTTCACTATTACAGAAACAGATGTGGCTGGCTATATCATATCTAGATAAATATGTCTAGATATCTACAGTATATCATATCTAGAAAGCCAGTACAATTGACGTTTTTCTGAATAATTTGCATGTATTTACATTAATATGACGCACATTTCATGGATTACTGTTACTTTATTTCACCAAAACTACACATTTTATATTGTAAAAAACAAATATTAAGCTTCATCAGTAGTTAGAACTATTCAGTTTCGCAGTTGTATTATTACCTCATCAGCTTCAGCTCCTCAAAATAATGATTTTTTTAACACTTACCTTGTGACAACAGTCCCATTCCCTCTTGCCAGTAGAAATAGGTACTCCTGAACAGCTAACTATTTAAATACCTGACACAAAAGATGCGATAAGTGGAATGCACGTGGCATATGTGGTCATTTTAAGTACTTGGATAACAAAATACATGTTATACAACCTATGTTTTTTTTAAGTGTTCCAAAAGATCAGGGGCGTTTGACAACACATCAGGGGCTTATGCCCCCAAATCCCCCCATTGCAACGCCACTGAACCCACCCCCAAACCCAAACGTCATAGGGGGATAAGCAAATCATACTAATATGTTTGAATGAGATCATACGAATTCATAGGAATTAGCCACTAAATCAAAAAGTTACGAATTGCTGTGAGATTGTGTTGACATTTTAGTTAAAAAAATAATCCTTCTCTATAGACCAATTACCAACCTCTATCACACATGACGTCACACAGGTCCCCGGTTGCAAAAAAAGACAGGCTGTAATAGTAAATATGTGTTGTGCAGTAGGATGCCAAATTTAAAAACTTTTACTGTACACCACACTGCTTTAAAGGGTATATACCTGTAGGTTACCCCTTTTTTCATCTTTAATATGAGTCTTTTGTGTCCCCAGAATGTGTCTGTCAAGTTTCAGCTCAAAACACCCGTCTGAGTATTTGTTATAGCTGTTTGAAGTGTCTATATTATAGCTGAAAAAAAGTTGTTGCTGTTTTTTTGTACTGGGCCTTTAAGGCTAGTCCTCCCGCCCACCGTTCCCAAGTGCCTGTCAGCAGTCGCCACCCTTGGCTGCCTCAGGAAGCAGATCTCACATAACGTGTGTGAGAAATACTACAGTAAGAACTTTAACAATCAGTATTTGATGCATTTTTTTGGGGAGTTGCAACAATGAGTCACACACAATGTCATTACAAAGTTCACGCACACACACAGCGAGGACACAAACACATAGCGCAGACACACACACACACACACACACACACACACACACACACACACACACACACACATAATGTAGACACACACACACACATAGTGCAGACGCACACACACACACACCCACACGCACACACACACACACACACACACACACACACACACACACACACACACAGACAGAGACAGCGCGTTAAGCTTTGTACTCATTTTGCACGCATATGTGACAGGATACAGGTTAATATCCACTGCTGTATGAATATCTGTTATATTAATGTACAAAATAAACCTGATTTAACGTCCACAAACTGGGATTGAAGCGTCTTCCTTTATAATTGTTCTGACACGCGGCTGTGCTGATTAAGTTCATCTGAAGTGAATCGCTGTAATTCATTACACACATGCTCTGTTTTAAAACATTTTAAACTTGTAAAACTCACTCTTGATCACGTTTGATGATGATTGATGATCCTAGCGAACTGAACACCTCTTTTATTCCCGGTTGCTTTGCGCTCGTCCTTTCTTGTTGATATGATTATACACGTGACTACCGGGACATGTTAATGCACGCAGCTGTCAATCAATATTGGTGGGCGGGGGGACCGCACTCCTACGTCAAGTTGCGGTCGATCTGAAAACCGCTCCAATTGGTCCACCGCTTTTATGTTGTTAAATTTGAAAAAAAAAGGACTGGGTGTGTTTATTTCACCCCAATATGACAGTTTATACACTATACTTACACACATGTCTGTCCAAACAGCTTGTAAAGTAGATTTTTCACCATAGGTGCCCTTTAATGCCAACTGTAGACGTCTTTGGCTAAAAGGGAGCTGAATGAAGTGACGACCTAATTAGAAATGCTGGACTCTGTAGTCTCCTGTTATATCAGGTGAGCTCATGAATCATACACATTACTTTTTTTTGATTGCAGAAATGATTTCAGCAAAAACAGTAACATATGGTTAATTAAACTGCGGACACTGAATGCTTAGAATGAAACGTGAAAGTGTAAGATATTAAGGTAAACTTGGTTTTATATTCACACATTCATTCAGTGACAACTAGTGACACGCTCCCTATATTGTTTACCATGTGACTTTGAATATTCGGTCTGAAATAACCTGCAAGTGTGACTTGAAAACATCATTAACACTGTTTCTTTGACTGTGAACAATGTTGTTCTTTGATTTTTCATTGGCTGCTAATATGATTTCGCTATTTAGAGTTTGCAAATAATACTTTTATGAAATTATATTATTAATGATGAAGTCTGAATGTGCGAATAAAAAAACAACATTACCTTTATGTGTATGTTCACATACCCTGCCGTACAGGTTCAGTTCTCTGTCAGAATGCAGTCGTTTTGCTTGTTGATGATTAATTACCCGGCCCTTGTACAGTTCCGTCTTCTTTCTTTGTCTTTGGCTAGGCAGAACCTCGGTTTTTAGCACTACATAGTGTTGAATCAGGTAATCATGTAACATTAATTCTTGCACATGACCACACAGAACAACATTGTTGGCATCCAAAGACTTGTAGGCCTTTAAATTCTCTCTTGTAAAATCACTTGGAGCTTCAATGAGATTGTATATTTGGGGCTGGATGCTTGGTCATTTCGTCTTATCCAATATCCATTGGGAGGGTGCTATCGCAAATGGACCTGTCAGATGAACGTTGCTCACTTTAACGTTAATTTTGCTGAATCACTGTGCTTATCACTGGGTGACGAGCTGTTATAATATGCTGAAAGCATTATGTAAATAATATATATATATATATATATATATATATATATATATATATATATATATATATATATATATATATATATATATATATATAATGTGTAATCAATATATCTTATTTCTAAGACAACAACAAACTCTCTACCGCATCGCATGTCATTCTCTAGCGCTCCCGTTTTTTTCCTGCCACCTCCCTGTGCGCGCATCCTGAATGTTTACAAACATGGTATTTGGTCTATAGGTGACATACAAAAGCAGCCTGAATATATAGATACAATTATTCTTGACATTACAATAATATAACATAAGTCTAACATTATTCTTGAAAATTGGGAGACATGAACCACCACCTGAATATTTTTCTGCATTGTGCATGGTCATGCATTAACAATGGCGTAAACTGTTGTTGATCGAATGTATATTTATATGATCTATAATTGTATTGATTCATATTTGGCTATTATTTAAGAGACAGATCAGAGCAAACTATATCACTATTCACACACATCTTGTTTTAACTTCATTCAGGTGAGGATCGAGCTTTAATTAAGGGTGTTAAACCACTGTATTTGGCAACGTGGTTATAATTAGAGTTAAAAAGCACAATATAACTACACGTACAGCAAGTGTATTGTTACACGTTCAGTACATAGTTGTTAAGCAACACAACATAAGGTGTGACCAATTCTAAAACTGCAATTCAAAGTTCTAACATTGCTGATAAAAAAAGAGTCTTCATTTCATAACTTTGCCTGGAAGTTTTATTATGATGACTGCCAGATGGTAAAGGATCATGTCACACACCTTTGGGAGAAATTCAGTACTTATTAGCAGGAGTTCAGGCGAGCTGTCTCGGTGCATTGTGTAGCTGTCATCTTAAACCTACTTTACTGCCTCACTTTCGCTTAATTAAATGTCTTACCAAAAATATCAAAACCCGGTTTATGTTGGTTCAGCTCGAGCGGCATCTTTGAAACTAGCAATGCTGACGTTTTTCGAGTTATGTAAGTCCTTAAATTGATCACAGATGAACTGAAAGCACCCCGTTCCTTTGGCCGCCGGTTAAAAACATTGACTTTGTTGATTGAAATACCATGCATCTCGGAACTGCTGGAAACCAAAAGCTCTCTCTGAAAACCCTTTTTAGCTCTGACATCATGCAGAACCACTAGGATGGCTTTTTTTTTTTCATCCGCTTATTTCTTGTTAATGACTGGAAGAAGGGATAAAAGCCCCCGGTGTCTGATAAGATGCCAGGCAGGGAGATGCTGGTGTTGCTGGGGCTCGTGCGCTGATTAGATGCTCTGAGGAAATATGCTAAAAATAAAAGTGAACAGATTGGTCTGTGGTGAGATCATTCTTAGCTTGGTCTGGCATCATTCTGTAGTATGCAAGTGCCGAACCATTTATACTGTATTAATAAATATGTATTTTGTGTATTAACTATAAAAACAATAACAATTTTCATGTAAAAAATGTATTCAACAGTAAAAGATATTTAACTGCAAAATAGTGAGCCATTCTAAAGTGTTTAAAAAAGCCTCAGACAGTGGAAAGTTGGTCCTTCCAAATCTGTGATTTTTAGAATGGTGCATTTTACAATGTCATTCAATTACTCTTAAAAGGCTGCTTATCTATGAAAGTCAAATGCATGAAAAGACAGGATGATGTAGTGAATCTCAGTGGACAATCAACAGTAGGAATTCATCACCATTTGAGTGCTATGTTGATGTTTTTTTTTTCTACAAAATGCTTTAATACATCAACTGAAGTCAAAATTGCACATATACAAAAACTAAACATCAGTCTACACAATTTTAAAGCTCTCATTAAAAATATAGACACTACAGTCAAATTGTTTCTTATTAGTAGTCCCACACGGAATCTCCGCGTGCAGAATTCAGCAGATTTTCCGCAGATGTGTAAATCTATATTTATTCAGTTTTTAAATTAATTTCAGTAATATTATTGACCAATATGAAAATGTTCATCTGATTTATGTACAATGCACTTTTTACAGTAATATTTTGTCTTTTAGTAGATATTTTATATGAGAGACTTGCTTTTTTTACTTTGTTTAATCTAATTGGATTTGCATTTTAAACATTAAATACAAGTTAAAAAGATATTATTTTTTATTTCACATATTAAGGTTTTAATTATGATACTCCCAAAATTATTCCACAGTAATACGCAGATTTTTAACAACATTCTCAGCAGAAATAGCAAAAAACATCTGCAGATTCCGTCTGGCCTTATTAGTCCTAAGATGGCAGTAGAAGTAATGAAATGCAAAGAAACCAAAGCAAAAAAGCAGTGCTTAAAAAAAGCTGTAACATTTACAAAACAGCGCTTGAGCTCCATATGTATTCAATTATACACAATTTGGTACATCTTAAGTTTTGAAAAATTAATTCATATTGTTTTGCAAACTTAGCTCAAGTTTTTTTGATAGTTTATTAGTCCTCATCATTCTCATTCTCTTTGTCCTCATCAGTGTCATCATCTGTCTTGACTTTTGAGAACGTTTGGACTGAAAGCTCACTCTGAGTGACTAAACCTGTTATTGACAGAACCCCAAACCCCCCCCCCCTCAAAATGGCTGAACAAAGGGTGAGTCTACTCCAAAATGAAAATACTGTTAATAATTACTATCCCTCATGTCATTCCAGTTCCCAGAGACAGTTGCCCAGGACACAAATTAAGATATTTAAGAATTTAAGACAACTCTTGAATAGCAAGGTTCAATGCTTGCTCAAAGTCTTTGGTAGTTGTTAGTTCCACAACACATCTCTTCGTGAAGTTTATTTATAAACAAATTTTGTGAGGATCACGTGCTCATGATTGCTTGTGGCGGGCCCTGCATTATCCAATTTATCATTCACCAATCAGACAACTCCTAAGCCACTATAAATGCCCTAGCTTTCATAACAGTTATTATTTTGAAGAATGCCCCTTCCACCACTACTCCTCGTCCGTTCCTAGATGGGTGGCACGGTGGCCCAGTGGTTAGCACTGTTGCCTCACAGCAAGAATGTCTTTGGTTCTGGTCATTACCAAACCAGCCGATGTTTCTGTGCAGAGTTTGTATGTTCTCCCGTGCTCGCGTGGGTTTCCCCTGGTTTCCACCAACGGTCCAAAAACATGCAACTTAAGTTAATTGAATAATCCAAATGAGCATCATCGACATGCACTTAGTAAGTAGTTGTCTTCTAAGAGCTATCACTATTTGTTCATTAGCTTTTACAGCAGGGGAGTTTTCGAGTTCTACCTGAGCGCAAACTCCCCTCTCGCCTTGCAACGGGAGGATGCCCCGGACTCGAGTATCTTCTGAGATCAGGGCTCTCTCCCGGGACAGCATGTCAAATAAGCTTTATAATCAATCATCAGCTAACTCCTGAAGAAATAACTGAGAAATTTAAAGTAGTGATTTACAAATTTACTTTGACTTTTATTTATTTGCAGACAATATGAACACAAAATATTTCATGTTTTGTCTGGTCAACATCATTTCATTTGTAAATATACATCCTTTCCTGTCATTCAGACCTGCAACTCATTCCAAAAAAAGTTGGGGCAGGAGCCATTTAGGGCTAGTAATCAGGTAAATTGGTTAAATAATGATGTGATTTGAAACAGGTGATGTCAACATGTGATTGTTATTATGATTTGGTACAAAAGCAGCATTCAAGAAAGGCTAGTCCTTTAGGGGCAGTCCTTTAGTTTGCCAGCAAATACGTGAGGAAATTATTGAAATGTTTAAAAACAATATTCCTCAAAGAAAGATAGGAAAACATTTGGATATTTCACCTTCAGTTGTGCATAACATTAATAAATTATATTAATTAAATAATCATTTCAGTGCATAAAGGACAAAGGTGCAAACCTAAGCTGAACAACCGTGATCTCTAATCCCTCAGGCGGCGCTGCATCAAGAATTGACATTCATCTATCAGTGATATCACTACATGGGCTCAGGGCTACTTTGGCAAACTCTTGTAAAGTACCAGAATACGTAGTTACATCCTCAAATCAAATGACAGTTAAATCTTTACTGTGCCAAAAGGAAGCCCAATGTTAAAAGTGTCCAGAAGAGCGGTTGACTACTCTGGGCTCAGAGGCATCTAGGATGGACCCTCACACAGTGAAAACATGTACTGTGGTCAAATGAATCAGTATTTCAGATGTTTTTAGAGAGAAATAAACACTGTGTGTTCCAGACCAACAAAGAAAAGAATTATCCAGGCTGTTTTTAGCAACAAAAGCTAGGGTCTGTAATGGGGCTGTATTAGTGGCCTTGGCAAAGGTAACTTGCACTTCTGTGATTAATGCTGAAAAGCATTATAGATTTTGAAGCACACATGCTGCCTTCTTTTCCAGGGATGCCCATGCATATTTCAACAAGACAATGCAAAACCACATTCTGCACACATTACAAAGTCCTGGCTGCAGAGGAAGTGGATACAGATACTTGACTGGCCTGTCTGCAGTCACCACCCGTTTCCAATAGAGAATGTGTGGTGCATTTTGATGGAAAAACAATGTTGGTGCTTCAGTCCCTAATTGTCTTTTAAGAGAAGGAATGGCAACAATACAAAGTGCTAAATGCTTTACTGTTCCAACTTTTTTTGAAATGTGTTGCAAGAACCAGAATTGGAATAGTTGTTTAGTTTGAAAAAGAAAAAAAAAAATCATGAGGAACATGTTACGGTTGCAGGTTTGTGCGCTTTCTGGAGTATCTGTTTTGTCACATGGGTTTGTGTTGTTTGTTTTTCCACGTGTATTTGTTTGGTCACGTGTTATGACGGCACTCAGCTGTTTGATTTGATCACCAGCTGAGGTTCATTATTGAGCCTATATCTGGGCTACGTTTCTATGTCTCTGTCAGTTCGTTGTGTTTGCTTATGTGAATCTGTATTGTGCTCAGGACTAGAGGAGTGACTGCTGGACCTCGTTTCGCCCTTAAATTAACAAATTAAATTATGTGCTGTTGTATTGTTTGCAATGCGATACAAGTCAAAGTAAATTAGAAATTCACAATTTTTTAATTCACATTTTCCATACTGTCCCAACTTTTTCTGAATTGGGGTTCTAGAAAAAAAAGTTTTAATGAATATTTTGGCTGTTTTTGATCTCCAGTCTTGAACCTTGAATTTCCAGCTTCACCTGTGAGCTGCCATTACTGTAGCTCACATTGTTGATCTCAGCAGAGGGAGCCAGTGGTTTTCACTCTCGCTATCCTGTATTTGTCTGTTTTTCTGACTCTCTCAACATGTACACAAACCTGTGTCCTCATGAAGATGGATGCGTGTGTTCCCGGGGCAGATGGCCATGATGCTTTGCTATGCATATGGCTCACAGATTATGTCTCCAGCAGGGTGTCAGAACTGATGAGGCAGCACTGGGGCAGAGTGTTGTGCCATTTGCATTGGAGCTTTACTGCTTAGTTGCATGGATGGCCACACTGCGTCTCTTAATGTCAGAGGGCGAATCTTAAAAACAAACATGTGTCAGAGTTGACGCTTCAGGTCTTCTTTCAGTGCAGTTTTCTTGTTGGAAAGAAGTTTTTATGTACTCTAGTAGTCTGAATATTCTAATATTTAGCATTTTCAATGTAGAAGTGTTTCAGAGCTATTGCAGATGTTAGAATGTCATTGGAATGAATTATGGCGAGTCCTTGTACTTGTTTTGTACTGATTACTTTAACAGATTTTGAGAAACATCATAGCCACGTCATGTTAAATAATCCTTCCGCTGGGATCTAGTGCTCCAACTTTTGCTTTACATTTTGTGAATATTCCCTGTATATTCTGATTTACTTTACAGTAGATGACAGAATTTTGGAAATACATTTTAATAGCTGATAATCATCTAACCCTCATTAATTTTTACTTGTTTGTAGGTTTATTTTTTGCATTTGTTTTTGTGTATTATTTATTTTTTATTCTTGTATTTGTATTTTGTTTTGACCCAGATTACAATTGCATAACAAAATAGCTGAGGTATTCATTGTTTTATCCTTTGTTATTTTGTGTTTTTATTGTTTTTGTTTTGTTTTGAGCCAAATTATAGATTCATAACCAAAAATGTTGGGCCTTTTAGTTTTTTTCCCCTTTATTGTTGTTTCTGTATTATTATCGTTTTGCTTTTTGTTTGTTTTATAGTTTTTTTTTTGTTATTTTGTTTGTTTTATTACTGTATTTGTATTCTTTCTGTTTTGTTTTCATACAGCTCATTTCTGTTTCATAAATTTCATACAATTTCCTTTCAGTTTGTTTTAGGACTGCTTGTAAACTGACATTGCAATATTTTGTTTTTCTGCAACAAATATATTCCGATGTGAATATAATTTCACAATATGACTTAAGTAACTGTTTGGGAAAGAATTCATAATTTTAAATTGATTGGGATGATCTGCAGAAAAATATATACAAAAATATATATAAAAAATGTCATTAAAAAAATTCAGGCACAAATAAAAATGAAATAAACAGTGGTTTTTGGTGGACTATTACTGTCAGAATTCTGCTACTTTGTGAAGTTTATTTATGAACTAATTATGAGAGGATCACATACTTATGATTGCTTGTGGCTGATCCAACATTATCCAATTTATAATTTTTCAGACGATCCCTAAGTGACTATAAATACCCTAAGTTCCATATACTGTACCAGCCATCTTCGTTTTGAAGAATCCCCCTTCCACCCCTATCCTCCTTTTATGCTCCTAGATGGGTGGCACGGTGGCCCAGTGGTTAGCATTGTTGCCTCACAGCAAGAACGTCACTTGTTCTAGTCCTTACCAAGCCAGCCGATGTTTCGTGCGGAGTTTACACGTTCTCCTCGTGCTCGCGTGGGTTTCACCCAGCTAGGTTCCCCGGTTTCCTCCCACCGTCCAAAAACATGCAACTTAAGTTAATCGACTAATCCAAATCAGCACTATAGACATGCTCCTAGTAAGTAGTTATCTCTTAAGAGCAATCACTATCTGTTTATTAGCTTCTACAGCAGGGGAGTTCTTGAGATCTACCTGAGCTCAAACCTTGCAAACGGGAGGGAGCCCCGGGCTCGATGATCTTATGAGCTTAGGGCTCTCTCCCGGGACAGTCTTGAAGGTCTTGTCAATTCTTGTTTTGGTTGCAGAGTCCAGACACTAGTCCTGTCCTGTCATGTTGTGCTCGGCTTGAGTTTTCTCAGGCCGTGCGCTCTTATTCTTTTCTTGTCTGTCTTTGTTTTTTGTATGAGTGCCGTCTTGGCCGCGCACAGGCTGTGGTCTGGGCATCCTCGGGATGCGCGCTCTTCCTGGTGTTTATGTTTGTTCTGTCTGCAGCGTGCTGTTACTGTCTCAGCATCTTAGTCTAGTTGGTTTCGGTTTCGGTTGGTGCTGGGATGAAACATGCACGTTCATTGAGTAAGTGCACGGTGATGGCTTTCATTTTTTGTGTACTCATGTCTTGCGTTCAGTCTCCTGTTGGTGTTGTGTTTAGCTCTTGGTTCATGCTTACATGCACCGCATGCTTTAGTGTCATTTGAACACGCGGTTAATAGGTTCTGTCATTGGCTGTGTTTTCTAGTCCCGTTTTACTTGAGCACATGGCTTGTGTTGTTTCTTTACATCATGTGCTCCTGTCTGTTGTCTAGTCCCACTCTTTTTGTTAACCCATTATTAGTTTATTAAGTTCACCTGTTTGTTAATTCTTTCTCTTTATAGTTTCCTCTTGTCTGCTGTTCTTTGCATGTGTTGCTTCCAGTCTTGAATTGTCTTGCCCTGTCCAGCCCTGCCCAGCCAAGTTTTCCCCCCCAAGTTTTTGTTGACATTTTCTTTAGTTTTTTTTATCATTAATAAACCTATCTTCTGTTGCAGAGTCCTCACTCCCTCATCTTTCCTAAGAATTGTGACAATTACAATATTGAGATAACGAAATCAAATGATCAAATCTAAAATAACACTGTAAAGTCTTCATTTGATAAATAATTAACCTCAATTAATCTTTGTTAAAGCGGAAAATGTATCATTTCTTGTTCCAAATGGTTTAAACTTGCTTTAAATCTTACCATCACAGGCCTTAATAAAGACATCTGAGTAAAAAAAGGAAACACACTAATAGATTATGATTGAAATTTACAATGACTCAACAAATCATGTGTACTGAACTGTGATTTTTAGTTAATTATAATCCCAAGTCAACATCACATGGCCTGCAAGGTGACTATTGCAATTTTAGTGCTGAAACATTATTTTGTGCAGCCCTTATTTGTTTGTTTTTATTGTTTTGTTTGAATTTTTACTGGTTTTGTTCTGTTGTTTTTATTTTTTGTATATTTTCTATTTGTGTTGGTATGTGTGTTTTTAATTCAAATGATAATTTCATTAAAAAGTGGGCTATTCAGAATGTAATTTGATTATTATTATTATTTTATAGTTTTTGTTGTTGTTGTTTTGACCCTAAATTACAATTTCAACTACATTTCTTGATGCCCAATCATTTACAATTGTAACAGAATCATTACACTACTGTTTTTTTAAAGTTATGCCCGCACATTTAACAACAAAAGATACTGTATGCTTCACCTTCACTACCTTTAGTATATAGATGCTTTCTACATGCCCATGTCCTGCCCTTCCTCTGAACACCTCAAATCTGTTTAGCATATAACGATGACCCATGTTATTAAAGATTTATGCCATTTCATTGCAGTAATATAATATTTTATGAAGGCCATCATTTACCTGCCACACACATACTGCCCTGTTTCCGAGATATGACACATTCGAGCAAATCTCCAACTAATAAATCTCATCAGACAGCAGCCATGTCCATAATACTGTACTTATGCATATGTAAATCCACTCAGGCTGTGTTTGGGTCTGTAAAATCAGTCTCGGTCGCACTACAGCACCTAATCTTGACAAGGGGAAGGACATTGTCTTTTATCTGTTCCTATTACGTTTAATGAATGTTCTGCCCCAAGGGACGAACACTGTATCTGATGTAAGAGAGCACAATGTTTTGCTCCCAGGTTCACGGGTGTCTGGAAACATCAAAGTCCTCTACGGTTATAGAGTTTAATTCTGTCTGCGTAATGAGGAGTGTTAGAGAGCGCTCTCGGGTCACTTCAAAGACAGACTAATCATAGTGTAAATCAAAGATGGATTTTAGTCACAGACGTACAATACACTCTCACCTGCCATTTTATCAAGAGCTGTGTTATGAGCAGATGAAAAACCTTCTCTATTTGCAGTGCATTATCGGGTGAATTAGGCCAGGGGTTATTTTGCAACATTTGCATCTATATTGTGGTGGGCCAATTCAAGTTTTTTTTTCTCCAGCTATATTAAAATGTACTTTATGCTAAGATTGGGATAATTTAACAAGAATATATAAACATTATGTAAATAAGAATTTATTATATTCTTCTGTCAGCCAATATACTGATCTGTAGATCTTTGTAGACTAAATTTCAAAACATATCTCCTCCTAGAGCTTTTAAGCTAAAATTTCCAGTTACTTTCAGACTGTTCTGTAAGTAAAATAAGTATTGAGCACATCACCATTTTTCTCAGAAAGCATATTTCTAAGATGCCTTTGACTTGAAATACTTTACATATGAAGTTATGCATAATAAAATGAAATGATACAGGAAAAAGTGTTGAACACATGAAGAAAGGGAGCTGTAGAAAGGCAGTGAAAGCCCAGACAGCAGCTGAAATCTCTCAGTGGTTATTCAGCAAAACTCTGCCCTTCATCATTGGAAACTAATATCAGCTGCTTCAGTCCAACATCTACATTAGCAGGATGATGAAGATGAAACCAGGGTGGATATTTCAGCAAGACGATGATCTAAAACACAGCCAAGGAAACTCTCAAATGCTTTCAGAGAATCACGCTGTAGAATGGCCCAGCTGACTTGAATCCAATAGAGAATCTAAAATAAAGATTATATTTGATTGACGAGACTCACAGAACCATCAAGATTTTGACTGTTGAAGTCGGTGAAAAACTCACACCAGAGCAATTCATGTGACTTCATTCTCCATATGAGAGGCATCTTTAAGGCAACTAAAAAGCCTTTTAAATAAAGTATTAAATTTGTTTCAGTAGTTCAGCACTTTCTCCTTGTGTCCTTTCATTGTTATTAACTAATTTTTCAGATTTATTTTTGCGATGCAGTGGCGCAGTAGGTAGTGCTGTCATCTCACAGCGAGAAGGTCGCTGGTTCGAGCCTCAGCTGGGTCAGGTGGTGTTTCTGTGTGGAGTTTCCATGTTCTCCCCGCGTTCACGTGGGTTTCCTCCAGGGGCTCCGGTTTCTCCTACAGTCCAAAGACATGCGGTACAGGTGAATTGGGTAGGCTAAATTGTCTGTAGTGTATGAGTGTGAGTGTGTATGGATGTTTCCCAGAGATAGGTTGCGGCTGGAAGGGCATCCGCTGGGTAAAACTTTCTGGATAAGTTGGTGGTTCATTCTGCTGTGGCGACTCCAGATTAATAAAGGAACTGAAAAAAAAATGAATGAATGACTGATTTACATTAAATACAGACTACATAAATTTCCCCACACTCAAAAAAATAGGTTGTATTAGCCCAATGTTAGATTAAATATGGACAAACACATAATTGGCTAATTCTTTACATTCAATTTAAATGATATTTTTTAACCCAATTGTTAAGTTGGGATATGTACAGTAAATGTTAAATTAAGAAATGTAATAGATTACATATTACAAATCACCCTAATTAAAATGTAATAAGTAGTGTACCTTTTCAATTACTTTATAAGAGTAAAGTAACTGATTTCAACTGATCATTTTCCAGCATCTATACCAAGCAGGTGTGACCTTCCAGTAGATCTATTTACTGTTCAAATTTCAAAATATTTCATCACTTGAATTAAAATGGTATTAATTGAATTTTAAGGTACACCCACCACAAAACCAGACCTTATAACAACAACACAATTTTCAGTTATTTATTATAAATAATATGCTGTATTAAACAGAAACAAATTGTAAACAGCAAAAACAAAAAATCCAATAAAACCAGGTGTTACACAGTTCAAATATTGTAGTCATTTGTATTAAAGGAAAATATTTAGGAATCAGCATTATATTGTATATATATTTACAACTCTTCATTAATAAATTAGACTACATAATGTAGTATTAATACTAATTTTCATGAACTAATAGTAATTACCATAGTATACTTTAGCCTTTACTACAGTAAACTATATCTATCTATCTACAGTGGGTATAGAAAAGAATCATCCCCCTTCAAAATAATTACCTTTTGTTGCATTGTAGCCTGAAATGAAGACCGACACAGTTTTGGTTTATCTAGGTGTAATTATTCAGTACAACGTATAACATCTATGTCAAAACTATAACACCAACATGTCAGAAAACAATTAACAAGCATAAAAAACAGAATCACTCAGTTGTGAAAAGGATCACCCCCCTCCTAAAAATTACTGGTAAACTCAATCAGGTGTAGCTAATCACCTTCTTAACGAGACACAATGCCATTTCACTTTCATTGGTGGTCAATTTGATTAGCTCAGCATGAATATAGCTTTATTGTAGGATTTCAACCCTAGGTAGTGCAACTGAAGCAAACCATCATCTATGGGTGGCAAGGCATTGTCAAAAGATCTCAGGGATAAAGTTGTGGCCAGGCACAAGGCAGGGGATGGATACAAAAAAATTTCAAATGCTTTATCAATGCCTAGAAGCACAGTGAAGTCCATTATTAAAAAGTGGCTGGTATTTGGTACAACACAGACCCTTCCTGGATCAGGACGTCGCTCCAAACTGGATGAAAGAGCTAGTAGAAAACTGGTCAGAGAGGCAACCAAAAGGCCTACAACAACTCTGAAGCAGTTGCAGGAATTTATGTCAAAGAGTGGTCATTGTGTGCATGTGACAACAATATCAAAAATTCTCCACAACTGTGGCTTGTATGGGAGGGTTGCACGAAAAAAGCCTCTTCTCAAGAAAAGCAACAAAAAGTCACGACTGAACTTTGCCAAAACGCACCTAGAAGATTCCGAGGCCACATGGAAAAAAGTGTTATGGTCAGATGAGACTAAATTTGAATTATTTGGCCTCAACACCAAACGATATGTCTGGCGGAAATCCAATACAGCTCACCATCCAAATAACACCATTCCTACCGTAAAACATGGTGGTGGAAATATCTTGTTATGGGGTTGTTTCTCTGCAGCAGGAACTGGAGCACTTGTCAGGATAGAAGGAAAAATGGATGGGACAAAATACCGACAAATTCTTGAGGAAAATCTGCTGCCCTCTGCCAGAAAGTTATCATTGGGAAGAAGGTTTACCTTCCAACATGACAACGACCCGAAGCACACAGCAAAACTGACCACACAGTGGTTAAAGGAGAAAAAGGTGAATATCCTGGCATGGCCAAGTCAGAGTCCAGACTTAAACCCCATTGAATATCTGTGGAATGACTTGAAGACTGCAGTCCACAAGCGGACACCATCAAATTTAACTGAACTTGAACAGTTCTGCAAAGAGGAGTGGGCTAATATTGCAAAGTCTAGATGTGCAAAGTTAGTAGAAACCTATCCCAACAGATTAAAGGCTGTAATTAAAGCAAAAGGTTATTCAACCAAATACTGAAACAGGGGGGTGATTCTTTTTCCAACCCATTGATTTAGTTTTTTATATGTTAATTTTTTTTTCAGACATGTTGGTGTTGTATTTTTTGGTTGGGTGTTATAAGTTGCACTAAGTAAATACAGTTAGATAAAACAAAAACTGTGTCTGTCTTCCTTTCAGGCTATAATGCAACAAAATGTAATTATTTTGAAGGGGGGTTATTCTTTTCTATACCCACTGTATCTATCTATCTATCTATCTATCTATCTATCTATCTATCTATCTATCTATCTATCTATCTATCTATCTATCTATCTATCTATCTCTCTCTCTCTCTCTCTCTCTCTCTCTCTCTCTCTCTCTCTCTCTCTCTCTCTCTCTCTCTCTCTATATATATATATATATATATATATATATATAGACCTCCTCTACCTCAGTCATCTTTCCATCAAGCAAATTTCTTATGTTAGCCTAATTGGTTGGCAACTTCATCGACCAGAGCGAGAGGTGGCAGTAACGCACCTAAAAGTTTGTTGTCGACCACCGGAAAAAGTAGAAGAAGAAATCATCATTCTTGCAATCATATGGAGTTGCTTTCATCGGCTATACACCGGCCTCACAGCTCTGTAAATGTCTGTGCAGTCACATATTGATCCGTGATCGATAAATTTAGCTTGTCTGGACGCTACTATGCTACTTTACTAATAAAATAGCTTCGCTACTGAAAAGCTATTTGATTTATAAAGTAGCTACGCTACCGTCATGCTACTGAGAAATGTACTTAATCTAGTAGCATCACTACTTGTAGCGACGCTACTGCCCAACACTGTTAATGTGATGAAATCACTTTGGCCAGGGGAGTCTGTTGGTGCCCTGAATTTCACAAATCGGTAACTTTGTGAGTCATAATATATTATTGGAAATGAAAGGGTCTGTTTTTATTTCTGGACACTCACGATAACGACAAAAACCATTTGCTTTTATAAAATAAAGAAAGGCTAGGTTACATACAGTACCTGCAGTTGCTTTCTCAGGTTCGATATTGAAGCCTTTGATATCGAACGTATTTTAACAGCTGGCAAACAAATTTTGCACATAAATGTTATACTTGTGCCCTTCTCAGATTTCAGGGTGAAATTATTTTAAATTCCAGCAACGAAATGGATTTTTATCACTCGCCATTGTGGCAGCTTTCAGACTGGTTGTAGTAGCCTAATGCTTTCAGCGCCAGAGAGGAGGTACGCCGCAAATTCAAACCGGAAAAACTAATCAAAAGCATCAGAATAAATGGCCGCTTTAATAAATGGCCTTAACAGACGGCATTGTGCATATCAAAAACAGGCAAAGCAACAGATTAATATTATTCAACATATCCCAGATTTAAAAAAAATATTTGTAGATGTAACCCCATTTGTAATCTTTAACATTTTCATAAGTAACTGTAATTTAATTACAGATTTTTTCTCAGTAATGGTAACGAATTACTGTTACTTTTATTTTGTAATTAAATTACGAAACGCCGTTACATGTAACTAGCTACTCCCCAACACTGTCCTTATTGTATACACAACCATGAATTCAAAATTTTTGTTTTTGCTAAAATATTAGTGTTAGCCTGCCGCTAGTCTACCACAGTTGGTTTAAGGGGTGATAACAATGCACTACTGCTTTATGACTGATTTTGTGACCTGAAGGTCCATTCTTGCACAAATCACACCCATACAACCTATTAACCACTGCTCAGGGTCTTTATTTGAATGACCTAAATGGGTCGTTATTGGTTGTGGGGCAGATAACAGAGAAGACCCTGCCGTCGTCCTCTTGCCCAGAGAGAGAAATCAGACTCATTTGCTGCGGGCTCAAAGGTGGCACTCATTACACCTGAGCTCTCCATGTTTAATTGGCCTCATTAAGTGATTAACTTCACAAATTTACCTTTCCCCTCAAGGGCGCGATGCTGAGCACTATATCACTGGGCTTCCCAGAGTCACTCCATTAAAATAACCCCGTCAGCGTCCAACCTGTTCCAGGAGTTCAAGGGATGGTGTTTTAGGGTGATTCTTTCCAGAAATACCATCAGAATAGATTCATTTGTGCTGAGGGAAACGCTCCCTCTGGCGCCCGGCTGAAACCAAAGGCTGTTATTATTTCTATATATTCGATCATTGACTCATCATATTCCCTCTGACAGCCTGATAAAATTGGAGGTAAAGTGGCAATTCAAGTAGTTAACTTGTTAGACAACTCTATGGGCCTCTTTATTGGTGCTCTTCCTCCTCAGAAGACTGTAGCCTTGCACCGGGATCGGAGCAGAGAAGCGGACAAATTGGATCCATCATTTTTCATGCAAGCAGTGACATCCCCGTCAGCCAATTTCACTCCAATAGCCTCTCTCAGGGATCATTGATATCTGCATTAGAGACCTTTGTTAAAGGTCTCATCTAAATGCATTGAAAAATGCCTCGCTCTCCTGTGTACTTCCAACTGAAAAGGCGAGGGGGGTCTGGCTGTGTGTACTCACTGAGATTTGCCGACTTGGCTCTGTCTACATTAAGGTTTGTTTGCGGCCAGACAATGTAGTGTCCCTGAACTCTGGAGAAAACAATGGGAGAAAAACAACTATCTCAGAAACAAATGGCAGGGTTCGTGGAGGGGCATTTGCACAGTGAGCTCTTATTGGAACATATGACAAGTCCTCCATCATGTCTGTGGCACCGGTCCATCAATCTCCGTTTGACTTGAATGTTCACTATTTGGTTGTTGGGGAAAACAGTGAAAGTAAATCTCCAGCTCGCCTGCAATAAAGTCTGGTAAAGTAGGCAATTGGACGGGGAGTACAATTTTTGCCCTTCAGCTAAGTCATGAAAGACACATTTGGAGTTTGGGTTTCCTTTTCCCTTCCAACAGTAACCCAACACAGGGGACCTGACAGAAAACAGCAGATTTCTTTAGGTAATTCTTGCTTTTTTGGATTGCAGGCTTTGGTTGAAAGTTGCACTGAGATCTTTAGTTTTAAAGGAAAAGGGATTTTAACAGGAGGCTGAGTGTATTTTTTTATTTACTACAGGTTTCCAATTTATTATGAATTTAATACAGTCAAAGATTCCATTGTTAAAGTGAAGTGATATGATTGAGCACGACTGGCCGCTCATCTGTAATCAGTAATAATCCAATCAGAGTGATCTTAGCTTACTACAAATAGATCATTTTCTTCCTATTGCTCTATCTTCGTTTGGAACAATCCCCCCTTCCACCCCATCTCCTCCTTTTCCTCCCTTTTCTAAAAGGGGAGCTCTCGAGACCTACCTGATCTCAGATCTCCTGATATGCTTATTGACTGGGCGGGAGCCCTGGGCTCAAATATCTCCAAGCTCAGGGTTCTCTCCCTGGACAGCATTCCAAACCTGCTTTAAACGTATCTTCTGTATCTTAGCAGCATTATTATATTCCTCCATATCTGACCATGGAGGAAAAAAACAGCAGTTCATAAAGCACAGAAACTGTAATAAGGATATGTTTAAATTACACTGTTATAATACTCATTCATTTATTTCCTTTGGCTTTGTCCCTATATTCATCAGGGGATGGAAAACTTTGGTTCAATAGTTAATTCATGATCTTGATTACATATGTTCACACCTGGGGTTTGGATCTCTCTCTTTGTTTGTTTGGTTTTGAACAAAAAGAAATAAATCATACTACTGTAGGTCCTTTCAAACTGTCATTGATTGATTAATTAATCCTATATATAAACTCCAAAAAAAGTTTTAATATTTTAATTAACTTCAATTTAACAATTTGAAGAAGAATTAATTAATTAATTAAAACTAAAAACTTAAATTCATTCATTTTCTTTTTCGTCTTAGTCCCTTTATTAATCTGGGGTTGCCACAGCGGAATGAACCAACTTATCCAGCATTTGTTTTATGCAGCAGATGCCCTTACAGCCACAACCCAACACTGGGAAACACATAGGAAAACACACCACGCTAACGCAGGGAAAACATGCAGACTCCACACAGAAACGCCAGTTGACCCAGCCGAGGCTTGCACCAGCGACCTTCTTGCTGTGAGGTGACAGCACTACCTACTGCGCCATTGCATCACCCAAAAACTTAAATTAATAAATTATAATTATTTATTGTTTTATTAAATAATATGAAGTAATTATGTAAAGCTTTTTAAAAAAATGTAACTAAATAACTTAAATTATATTTTAAGCTAAAAATAAATAAATATATATATATATATATATATATATATATATATATATATATATATATATATCTGTTAAGACACTTGAGACCTAACTTACCGGATATTCAAAACAATGTTATTTGCTAAGCTGGGGTGCGTTTCCGAAAACCATCGTTAGCCAACTAAGCCAACGAAGGTCGCAAGTTGTGTTGTTACAAACATAGTTCGTTGATTTGGTTCCTGGCGGTGTTCTATTCCATGTTATCCGCCCTATGCCCTATTCGTTTAGAACATTCTAACATTTAAACTTGGAATGATAAAAAAAACAACATTAAAGTCATCTCTCTTACACTAATACGTTTTAGTTTTGAAACTGTGTTTTAGAGTGAAAACGACCCGCGTCCACATTTCGCCGCTAGAAGCAAAAAAAAAAACATCATGTGACATCATGCATATCTACCCAGATGAGAGCTGTGCACGTCGGACTGTTCTTCAAGAATCTACCGCTCAACCACAGGATCTAATCTCACTATATTTGTTAAACGTGATATTTAATTCATCTTGTTGTCTATATCTAATGACATATTTCCCGACTTTTGAATCAATTACTTGTTCTCAGGAAATGTGTTTTGGCTCCGCATAGATAAGTTAATATTTTAATTAATGTAACCGCGTACACTAATTTTGCACATTTGACTGATTGCTTGCCTTTATTTCCTATAATATATAATATATATTATAGGAACATTATTGTACATTAAAGGAAATAAAGGCAAGAAATCAGTCAAATCTACTTTTATAATTTCCATAATTGATTATTAAAACTGATATTCAGCAAAAGAAAGGGTGTGTTTTGTATTTTCAATGAAAATGAAAGGAGGGTGTTATGTTATAGGCTCCGTTTTTTATATAAATATGCATACAGTGAAGATGATGCTCATATAAATATGCAGCTACACAACGCCTCAACATTTTTGGTGCCTGTTAAGTTGTTAATGTTAAAATGAAAATAGGCAGTTCCGCATATCATGTTTTCATTTTTATTGTTAAGAAAGTGAAACAGCACAACCAGGGTGATGTGAATGAGGTTATAAAGTACACTGTTCCCTTTGAAGATTTACACCACGTGTCCTCGGGAGTCTGTTTTCATGTCAAACTTGTGAAGTCTGAACTAACAAGGAGAAAATGTAAGACTGAACTGTGTGTAGGCTACTTAATATTGTGGAAAAAGCCCCAATCAGATAGGCGAATGTCTGCAGCCATGCCTCTGTTTTCAGACGTCTCCATTTCCCCCTATCCACACTAACATGGAGCAGCAGTTTTTTAAAACTAAAACGGCCTCTTCAACATTTCCAAAATGCTCTGGCGTAGCGTGGACGGATTGCGTAACCATAGCAAAACTTATGCGTTTTAAAACTGAAACTTATTAGTGTAAACGAGGCCTTAGGTTTAATTTGGTTTTTTAAGTTCAGTTTTAGCGATCTTCATGTATACAATTGCGCTCCCTTCACAGTTCACATTGAAAACATTGATGTCATTTTGAACACAGCCGTGTCTCATGACAAAACCTATAGGTGACCAAATATTTAAAAGCGGATCAGAGCAAGGAAATTTTCACAGTATATCTGATAATATTTTTTCTTCTAGAGAAAGTTTTATTTGTTTTATTTCGACTAGAATAAAAGCAGTTTTTAATTTTTTAAAAAACAGTTTAAGGTCAAAATTATTAGCCCCTTTAGGCAATTTTTTCAAACAAAAAAGTTTAGTCTACAGAACAAGCCATCATTATATAATAACTTGCCTGATTACCCTAACCTGCCTAGTTAACCTAATTAACCTAGTTAAGCCTTTAAATGTCACTTTAAGCTGTAGAGAAGTGTCTTGAAAAATATCTAGTCAAATATTATTTACTGTCATCATGACAAAGATAAAATAAATCAGTTATTAGAAATATGTTATTAAAACTATTATGTTTAGAAATGTGTTAATAAAATATTCTCTTCATTAAACAGAAAACGGGGAAAAACAGGGGGGCTAATAATTCAGAGGGGCTAAAAATTCTGTATTCAACTGTATGTGCCAATTTAATATTTTTCAATTAATATGGAAAGCGAGTGCATGTTTTAATCAAAACTAATATTGGATTATTTTTAAATGCGTGTACGTGTGAAACAATATAATTTGCACAAAGAAATGATGGGGTTCTTCTCTAAAGAAGTTGTTAGCACCCTGTTTAAAGCATCATTGTGGGCATTTTCTGATATAAATTACGTTTTGCAAATGATTGATCCGTGATGGAGAAACAACAGGTTTTGGGAAACACTCGTCACTACATCATTCTTTTTCCAAATGATGCATCGTACTATGATAGTTCAGCCGCGAGTTACATCGTTGTTTGGGAAACGCACCCCTGAATGGTTTGGAAATACAATCAAATTTTTATCAGTTGATAAGAGTTTATAAATGTGTAAAGGAGTCCAAACAGCATCAGGAATTCCTCTGTCACAAACACAAATGAAGATCTGCTGCAACGAGACTTGATTCTAAAACACTAAAGAGTAATAAGAAGCATCAAAACTAAGAAGAGACCAACCAGCTATGCCAGGTATGACCTTTCCTTTTTATGATTGCATGATGTGATGTCATGCCCTGTTTTTGTTTATTTTGATGTGTTTGGTTCATGTTGTTTTCATATTTCAGACAAACTGCACCAGAGTTTGTTTGGAAGCTGATGTTTTCTTAGTCCACCTGTTTGGTGAGCACCAAGATTTGGATGGCAGCATTTACAGTTCAATTGGACCACATCAACAGGGTTATCCCACTAGAGTTAAGCCCAGTTCACACTGCACAATTTTTAATAATCTTTCACGATTGTAGCTTGTCAGACTGTATGATCGCTAAGTCACAGTGTAAGATCTCAATTTTCATAATGTCACAATAAACGACAATCAAGACGCACTAAACAAACACACAAAAACTCACCTAGAGTTTGATGTAAATAATCCATGACACGCTCAGTAACCCACAGTCTAAAATGATTGCTCACAGTAAACATAAGCAAACTGTAGCATTCATTTTCAACGTTTCCCAGAGTTAGTTTGAAGTTGTCGTGCAGCTTGTGTCATCAGGTTCAGCGTTCCTATTGGTTCTCGGTTTGATACATGTCATAAGAGAAGTCATATCACAGGAAAGTGTCTGAAATCTTCTGACACTAACAACCTTTCATTGGAGGGAAAATTTGATCGCAATGTTCATTAATCAGCTGTCGGTGAACATCTCAAACCAACAATCAAAGAACATATATTTTAGCCTAGAATCATTAGAATCTTTTAGGATTTCCAAAATTAGTCACATGACCTGTCCACACGAACATGGGTGTTTTCAAAACCACAACTTTTTTGATGTGGACTGGCCATTGGTCTATACGTAAACAAAGTATCGAGTCACTGAAACCAAAGCCCTACTGAAAAAAAAAAAACAGCTTAAACCAGCCTAAGCTGGTTGGCTGGTTTTAGCTGGTTGACCACCCTGGCTAGTTTCCAGCCATTTCCAGCCTGGTCTTAGCTGGTCAGGCTGGAAAATGACCAGCTAAAACCCAGCTTGACCAGCCTGGTTTAAGCTGGACATAGCTGGTTTTGGCTGGGCTCCCAGCCTAGGCTGGTTTAGGCTGTTTTTTTTCGGTAGGGAGATTTTTGAAAACTCCGGTCATGGTGAAGTTTTTCAAAAACGTTTGGGTCTGTGTAGTCATGTAGCAGGCGAAACTGGATGTTTGGCTTGTCTGCATTATTATTGGCTTTGTGTGATGACAGACATTGAAATCTCCCTTGTTTACAAGATGTGTGCCTGTGCAATGGTTGACGTAATTATCATACATTCAGCTAGTAACTGCGCTAGCGGGGCTTGTAACATGTATACTAAAATGGACAATCATCCTACTTCATTTCAGAACAGAGGCATCAGAATACAACACATTGACACCAATAACAAACAGCTTAGAATGACCAAGAGGCGACACTCTGTTGTTGTTTGGGAAACAGCCACTAGATGCTGCTAGTGTCATGCAGCGGCCATTTTGGAATGAAAATTCCAATAGAACAACAGCATATTATATGTCTGTAAAAGAAACTATTTAAAGTGCTGATGATTGTCATAGTAAGTGTTGTACTGTCGTCTTTCATGTTGTATCTCAGCTTCAATGCGCTTTTTAAATAATTAAATAATTAAATAACAAAGCAGCTGCTTGCCATTGTGACAGCAATGACATCTGAGTTTGGCCACCTCTGCTCTAGAGACAAGCCTATTTAGAATTAAACAGCAAAGTCTACTTTTATCTCTCCAGTTTGTGCTATTTTTATGTCTCTGTGCAATTTTATGTAAAAAAATGTTTTCCAAATCACCCTGTGAAATGTCTCAACCTTTGCCGGACGACAACCTCAGGACCCCGCCGCCATGCACAGACCCATAACTTTAATATGACACCAAACTCTGGAATCACTCTGAATGAAAAATCAGCCCAAGGGGGTCAGTGACGGAAAGAAATAGGGTTTCAGACCGGGTCAAGCAAAGCATACAGCACTCCATACAGAAGTACAGGCAAGGCTTTCGTCTATTTTCAACCCATCGTTATTCCTCATAAATTCCAAACTAGCCTCTGACAGCATGACTGATGAGCCTGCCATTGTGAATGTCAAGAGAAATGGTCTCTCAACCTGTACCTCGCTGTTTCTCATTGTGTATGAGACTTAAGGTTTATGGAGGAATGCGGCCATTTTGATGAGCATTATTTGCTGAGAACCAAGGGCACGCTGATCTACTGTCAGATGACGTAAGCGCCAAGTTATAATTCTTCTGGCTAACTTTTACTCTTGATCACAGTATATAATATATCATTATCTCATGCACAGTAGAGTAAAAATTAAGCTCTTATTGAGAAGACTGGTTTGTTTACTTTGTCTTTTTGTTGATTTTACTTCAAAATTTTCATGTAGAATAATATTATACTAATAATAATAAAAAATGTATAGTTTTTTAAATGAAGCAATTATTTTATGTAATTGTCAATGGCATCAAATTAATTATTTAGAAGTAAGAAAAGACAGTTTAGCATGCCACAAGATATGGATGGTTTTATTGATATATTGATGAATAATAATTAAAACTGTGACCCTGGACAACAAAAAAAGTCTTATGTTGCATTATTTGACAACAGGCAAAATACATAATAAGTCAAAAATATACATTGTTCTTTATACTAAAAATTGTTTGAAAATCATCTTCTATTTAATCAATTTTCTTCTGTAAATATCAAAACTTATATCAGAAGAATATCAGAACTTAATTTAAGGAACGTTAAATGTGATTTCCTCAATATTGTGATTTTCTTTAACCCTCCGATTGCAGATGGTCAAATAGTCAATAGTCTCTGCTAAATATTTTTCTATCCTAAAGAACCATGCGATGTATAAATATCGATAAATCGCACTTATGACTGGTCTTGTGGTCTAAGGTCACAATTGATCTATACTGGATGTCTGGCTTGCTGAACATTTTCTGTGTAAATTATATCAATTTATATTTAATAATAATAATTCCATTTACATGTATATAGCACTATTCTGAACATTCATAATGCATTACACATTTTTTTTGGGGGGGGGGGGGGGTCACCTCATCTACCACCAGTGTGCAGCATCTACCTGAATGACACAACAGCAGCCATATTGCGCCAGGCAGCACACCACACACCAACTGATTGGTGGAGAGGAGACAGAGTAGTGAAGCCAATTATGATATGGGGATGGTTAGGAGGCCATAGTGGACAGAGGCCTGTAGGCAAATTTGGCCAGGATGTCGGGGTTAAACCCTTACTCAAAGGGTTTCAAAGGACATCCAGGGATTTTTAATGACCACAGAGTCAAGACCTCAGTTTAATGTCTCATCTGAAAGACGGCACTCACTGACCAGTATAAAGTCCCCATGACTATACTGGTGCGTTTAGACCAGAGATGTACTGTATAGTAACAACTTCACTACTATACTTAA